>NW_024705578.1:0-33557 GCF_018977255.1 Callorhinchus milii | reverse complement strand
CAGGGTAGCCGCTGTGACAAGAGACTAGGGACCTATCCCGGACCTCTAACCCTGGGAAGTTGTGCCCCCTGTGTGTTAGTGTAATATTTTAATAAAACTTACGGCGAAAGCCCTTAACCTCCAAGCCGTCACCGAGTCGTCGTCGACTAGTCTTCTACAACTGGTGTCAGACGTGTCTACGCCGTCGCTGCAATGTCAAAATCGGGCGTGCGGCGTAAAAACCCACCGGCGGACGCTTGGGTGAGTGTCGACGGTGGAGAGGAGACTCCAGCAGCGAGCCCGGAGTCCGGGGCCCGGTGACGGTCCCCGAGGAGAGGATTGGACGAAGCAGGAGGAGACGACTCCAGCAGTGACTCCAGAGTCCGGTGCCCCGGTGACATTCCCTGAGAGAGGATTGGGATGGAGCAGGAGGAGACGGCGGATGGTGGCACTGCCAGCGCGCCGCCGCCGGAGACGGGGAGTGCCCTTGCAGGCCAGCTGCAGCTGCTCCTGCAGGCGATGGCGCAGATCTCCACCACAATTACCGAGGTGGGAGTGTGATGCCGCCGCCACGAAACCGTTCAGCAGCGCCCCATCTACGCCCGCCACCACCAAGCGACGGAGCCGACCCCGCGTCCCCTCACCTCATCTCACATGAACACACCCGCACGCATTTTCCCCCCACCCATAGAGCTGGAAGGGGAGTCACCTGATCGACCGGTTTTTATCCGAGAAGCCTTATCGGGATTGACTTTCACGGTTTCTGGCAACCAGGGAATTGGACGACCTCCCCCGACGCTACTTTGCACCGGGCGCTGCGACCGGCCTTAAGATGGTATGGTCACGGCGAAGGGCATTCGGCCACCGCGGTTGAAACGCATCCCCCCACACACACCCCCACGGGTCACGAGACAGGCAGAGGAGGGACGGGGCGGCATAGTTTAGGGTGCGCAATTGATAGGGCAGGTGGTGGGGACATGCGGAGGCTCCGCGCTTAACTTCCGCAGCAGCCGTGGTGATGGACGCCGCTGCATGGTGCGCAGGAGCACGGCGCATGCATGAGAAGGGGATCAATTGGAATCGGCGACGCAGCACATCCGATTAGCATATCAAAGCGCCCGGAACCGCCGTGCGCGTGCTACGCGGCGCGAGCCCATTGTTAAGGAAAAACTGAGGGCCGCCATCCCGCTCGGAGCCGCATCCTTAGATGTAGGGAGATAAAAAGGGGGCGCAAAGGGAAATCACTCTCTTACTCCAGCGCAGGCGACCAGACGCAGCTCCAGTGCTGCCTCCTCTGTGCCGGCCGTGGGTTCAGCCAACACGGCCGACCTAGAGCACAGCCACCTCCAGCCTGTTGTTGCGATCGAAACGTCGTGATCTATTATTTTCTCTACCTATGTGACTTTACCGAAATAACCAAAGGGTACTGATAATAGTGGTAAATTGGTCACCCTGGATCGGTAGCCGTACAGACATCAGGTGGTCTGAATGGCTAATTGGAAGGCTGAGGAGTTTGCAGCGATGGTGTTTTCCATCATGATGCTAACGTCTTGATAGGCGTCTCTCCTCTTTGGCTTTCCCTGACCAGAACAGGGTGGAGCCCACCCAGTCTTCAGTAAGGGACCCATGCTCTGCGAAGTGAACTTTGCTGAGTGCTGCAATGTCAATGTCAAGTTTCGCAAGCTCCCTTGAGTGAGCTGTGTGTGTGTTTAAATTTAGTGTTTTAAAGATGTCAATTCTCCTGCTGTGTATTTTACTGCTGTCCCTCCCGGCCATATCTAGTGCCACACTCAACTCTATAAACGGCTACCCGCGTTACTTCGCGTCAATACTTATTGCTAAATTTGCCATACACCTGCTAATAAAACAATTTATAGACACTTATACACTCCATCATTGTATCCTTTTAAACCCTATATTTGTCCCATAACCCCGTTTGGAATTGATTAAAGCTACCATACTGCCTCTACTTGATTACTGTGACATCGTGTATAAATCAGCCCCAAGTACTGTACTGAAGAAGCTTGACTCAATGTACCACTCGGCCTTAAGATTCGCATTGAACTGCCCATATAGGTCTCACCACTGTGATCTCTACATTGGGTCAAACTTAACATCTCTGAATGTTCGACGGCTTGTGCACCAGATCTTATTTATTCATGATGTACTTACAAAAATATCCGCAGATTACCTGCTGGATCTCCTCTCTGTTTCAAAGAACAAATTTGACCTAAGGTCTACACTCATTTACCAGCTTCATATTCCCTATTGCCGTACATATACTGGAGGAAGGGCCTTTGCTATTGATGCCCCAGGGTCTGGAATGCTGTTGCCAATAAATTGAAACTTGAGTCACTACCTATGAGATCTTCACTCAAAACTGCTCTAGAGGAGTTGTACACCCCTAGCTGCCAGTGCTATTCAGTGGCCTAAAATAAAATGCTTCGCTCTGGATGATCGCTATAAAGTATGACCTGTGTTTTGATTTAGTGTGCTGTTCTTAAAGGTGCATCATGCAGCCAGCTATGGCTGCAGGGTTTTGGTAGTACATGTTGTGTATGCCATTTATTGTGAAAATTCCGTCACAGTTCCTATGATCACTGTTTCATTGCTTTCATGGCTTTATTTTGGTGATTTCGAAAAGTGTATTGGTTTAGCCATGTTTGTTTGTTGTAGTACAGAGTTAGACTGATGGCCTTAATCTAAGTTGTCTCGTGGTTGTTGTTGGTTGTTTGACTTGCATCCCACTGGGATTTTTGCACACAGCGTTGGTGTACGGTGTTTTTTCTGCAATATTTTGCTGTCTTTAATTAGATTTTCTGTTTGCACTCAGTCACATATTCACTTTAAGATGTTTTTTTGTTCATGTTTTTGTTTTTTGTTTGTTGCGGTTGCACCCGATTCAAGAGCCGAATGGCTCACAGGGCTATACCTAATAAATGAACTTGAACTTGAGTAGAGTTGAGCGTCTTTGTGGTCGGTTGTTTTCATCCGAGTCCATCATTGTGCGAACGTTCCAGCATGCAAATTTTGAGAAGTTTGGATTCTTCTTTTCTTATGACCACATAAAGGGATGCCCGTTGGCTGCGTTAAGCCAACCGGGTGAGTTGAGGCCAGATCTGTTTAGGCCACCTTTTCTAGGCCTCTCTCCATCAGGAGCAAGCAGTGCTGTCTATAGAAAAGGCTGCTTGCTTGCTCAGGATGCTGCCGGATGATGTTGTTACCTCTAGTCAACAGCACGACCAATACAGCCGAGCCCTACATGCAGGTTCAAAGCTGCGGCTGCCAGTGCCATCTTGCACCTACCGTTTTTGCCTTTCCCCATCGATGTAGATGTTTTATTTTCCTCCCACATGCGCTAGAGTTAATTTAAAGCACAGATCAGCTCTCGCACACCAATCCGACTCTTTAGCCGCAGGGTTACTCCACAGTGGCTCAGCGAGCTAAGACGGCTATGGAAACCACAGAGTTGTAGGTTTTAATTTGGAGTGGCCTTCTCCTAGGTGAGTTGCCACACAACGCTATAGAGCCACATCTACCCAGGGGGGTACTGGGAATTATAACTTAGTCCGGGACCTACCCCTCGACCTTACCGCCATGGGTGACCCTACCAGGAGCATAACTCCCGACGGCTTCGCTCTCTAGATCATTGGAACACTCAAGTCTTTCCACCACATCAAGGTGAAAATCCTTATAAAGGTAGCTGGCCGGTTCTTCAGCTGGCAAGTACCTCCAGCTGAGTCCTTGTTTAGTGCGTGCACGCGTCCAGAGTGATTTCCTCAATGCCTGTTCTATATATATGATGATCAATTCGCTGACGCATGACATTATCTACCCGGCTGTGTCTGTGCATTGTAGGGAGCGGTAGTATAGTCGTTAGCGCGCTGCACTACAAATTCGGCGACCCGAGTTCGATGGGTGCCCCATGGTGGCGAGATGTTAACTACCTCGCCTGGTATGCAGGAGGTCTGAGGTTCGATACTTACCTTGAGGCCTAGATATTTTGGATTTGTATTTTCTCCCCCTGGCCGCGTGGATTTTTCTCCGGGCCCTCTGGTTTTCTCTCCACATTTAGAAACATGCGCTTTGAGTATTTGCCTATTATAAATGAAAAGCCACTTTTTTGAGCTATCATCTGTGGCCAGGTCGCCTCTGAAGAAAAGAGCTATATAGCTCAGGGGGCCTTACCTGGTAAATAAATTAATTTTAGATTCCCGTTCACGGCCAACACCAGTGACGATTATCTGACCGGTCCTGGGCCTCCCCTAAGTCGAGTCAGCCTGAAATTGAGTCTTTGGTGCAGTGTGTAAACATCGCCACTGGAGAAACAAAGGCGGCCGATCTGGGTGTTGGCCACCCCTTCGTGTGCTGTGGCGGCGTTCATAGGTGCTCGATAACAGCACTTGTCCTAATGGTCTGTTAAGGCTATAAGGAGCATCTTAGTCCTTTTTAAAAAATGGCTTTATTTACCATTACCAGAATAATAATACAGGAGATGTAAAGATGTGGTCTCGTCTTTGCACCGGCGTTAGACCGGTTTTCTCGGTGTGGTGCATCTGTATGTAAACACATCCATCATTATCTCTTTACTGAGCACAAAGTTTTGGAAAAACCTTGTTTCAAAACTGAACATTGTTAATCTTCCTTCAAAAAAATATCTTGAGATCGAAGATCTCGATATAACCCCACTGACAAATGTGATTTTTTACTTGTATCCTTACCCGCCTATCGGCACTTCAATGTCCACGTGCCATTTTATTGAGGAATGACTACTCTGTGGTCTGGGACAGTTTTTTTGCCTGGCCCAAGTTTACATTTAAACTTTATAGTAATATCATTTTTAATTTTTATTTTTTAATCACTTTATTTCATTTTTTATTATTTTATTGTTCTATCTACCCAAAGAATATGAATTTCTGCAGTCACGAAAGCTTTAAGTCAAGATCTTGCATTTATTGTTGAAAAATCGGCAGGAATTAATTGACTTTTGAAATTGTACTTATATACTTGATCTAGCTACATACTATTAACATTCCTTCCTTTATTAATGCTACTTCTATCCCCTCCCTTTGATGCTGCTAATCCTGCATAATGCACAGGCATAATATGACTTTAAACCCCCCGCCCACCTCCTACGCATTTCACAAGTAGTACTAATCGCATATCTGCATTTCCCATAAAAATGCTAAATTCCTCTTGATATGCAAATTATTTTGTCAAGGCGCTCTCCCCCCTCCAACCCAGCTTAAATAGACGCTCCAAGCCTGGGGTGTCTCATTCAGACTCTGTCTTCTCGACAGACCTGTTCTTCACCTGAGGACGGCTGCTTGCGTTGTGGCCGAAACGTCGTGAGAATTATTTTATTATGTTTTATTTTTATTATTTTATTATTTCCATTCTACGTGACTTTACCGAAAGAACCAAGAAGATACTTGATCTATTTTACGTGTTTATTTTAGTGACTTGCTACTCAGCACTTCTATCGCATTTTTGTATTGTTTATTGTTGTAACGTCATGCCCCTTGCACTTACTGGACATCTATGAACAAGAGCATTCCAGCTCAACGGACTCCTCCCCAATCTAAATAAAGAGCCTAATTCTGATTCCAGGCTGTCCATCAACCAGCCAGTGGCCATGGCATCGTCACACCACGATGAAGAAGGCTGGAGCAGGCACCTTCTGACTACAAATAACTGCAGGGCCTCCAATTTGACATTCACGTCGACGCTAATTGAGAGAAAGTGATTTGTCGTCAGCTTATGGATTTTGTCGAATTAAACAGCCTCATCACAAGGCTGCCGTCAGGGTACCGATGCGGTTACTCGTCGGCAGCAACGGCATCCCTCCCAGCAATAGCAGCAGCCGTGGCTTTTGGCTAACCATGGAACAAAGACGGTGGTCACCGCTTCGCGCGGCGCTTTCAGATGTGCTTCTGCGGAATGTTCTTTATTCCAATATTAGGAAGCCACTGCAGTGAGCAGTGCACTTTTAAATAATCTACATTGACTGCCTCGCTCCCCTGACACCCCCGGCGCGTTATACCAGATTTGTGGCGTACCTCAATAAAAAAATATAATAAATAATATACATTGAAAACTCTTTTTTTTATAACTGCTTGTTGTTGTGTTTAGTTTATTGTCATTTCCTCCACATCTCTGATTAGCACGGTTGGCTAGTTATGGTGCGAAAGAAGTTCAACACACATACATCCTGAGGGTCATCCATTATGCATTTATGGCAGCTGACTGTGGTGATGTCACGCTGCTATGCCTATTGGACAGATCTGATTGGGTTGTTCACAGCATCTTCACCTTTTCCTATTCCGGCATGACTGCAAACTTGCAGGGTGGGCGTCCCGATCACCGCCAAATCTCGGAACGTGCAATAGGCTAAGCGTTAATTTAATTTAGAGAGGAGTGGCAGTGCCATTGTTTTTAAATATATTGTTACCGCAGAGAACTGTAACGACACGACCACACTCTACTATATCTGGGGCCAAACTGTGTCACAAACCCTCTCCGCATGGCCTTGTGCGAGGATTGGTACAGATTAAGTTATTTTATTTTAACATTCAGGAAGGTCACAGGTGACAAGCGGTGTGCCACAAGTTAGTAGACTTTGCCCTGTGCTCTTTCTACTCTACACCGCTGACGTCTTGGTCGCGTGGATTTTTATCCGGGTCCCCTGGTGTTTTCCTCCACATTTAGAGTATTTGGTTGCTGCTATCATTTGTGGCAGGTCTCTTCTGAAAAATAGATATATAGCTCAGTGGGTGTTATCTGATCAAATAAAATAGCTTAGTTAAGTAGATTGCAGTCATCGGCATTGCACATCATCATATCAGCGTGCATGCATATGTCCATCGTGTGCAGCTCTACTATAAATCCAAAACTAATTTGCGTGTTTTTTACATTCCATGTCTGATACCGTGCAATGACTACATAAACAGCTGCATGATGTCAAAGTGTCTGAATTCGACTGAATTCATCACACTCAGCAACCGCCATTAGCTCACAAGAATAAAATGGTGAGTCCATCACACATAATCGGCTGGCACATTCCAGTGGCGGATAACGCAACGTGCCTCGACATTCTTGCTGACAGTTGACGTTCAAGCTCACATCGGCTTTGTCAGCTGCGCACTGTCCATCGTACACTGATTCGATCGTGACGTGTATGTATGAATGTTAAACTTTTTTCAGGCCGTACATAGCCAACCGTGCTCATCAGAGGTTCGGGGAAAGGTTAGCGCGCATTCGTGGTGGACTGGACTCATGAGTGCACAAAAATAACTGCTCAGATTTACTGACTTACCAGCGAACAATACCAGAAGCCCAACAATACAAGGACACGGGATACAGTATTATAAAAATATTTGTTTGCGTTGTCCTTGTACTGTTCTTCTTTCGCCATTGTTCTCTGGTCTAAAACCGATTTAAATGTAGTGTGTGTCTCACGAGGCACACAAAAATCTGGAGGCACCACGATTTATTAACTGAACAGGCTACGGTTTAACAATACTCGGGGTTACTCTAGACCCACAAAAGGTTCTCTATGTAACTGAGTCCCCGGCGACCGACGCTCAAGCAACGCCGCACCATCAGCTTCCCCCGCCAGACAACCACAATCGCTCTGCCCCCCGTCCCTCTTATCCTCCTGGGCGTGGCCTCGCTCCACCTCTGGCCACGCCCCCTCTTTGGTGTCTCGAGACGGAACCGGAGCCAGCGTCACATGTCCTGCGGAGCCCCCTTCACTCCCTTAATTCGGCACGTCCCCTCTCCCTCTCTTAGACGGGACCCTGTTCTGTAGGGCCTGCTTCTCCGTCGTCTCCCTCGAGAGGTTCGTGCACACACCATTACCATTTGAAGTTGCAGTCGGCATATACACCGTAGATACGCTATTTTCATCTCTACATGAAGACAAGGCGATAAAGGGGGCTCTAGCTGTGGTGTTGGCCAATCAGTTCCAAGGACAATGCGCACAGTATTATTATTAAAGCCTGATTGTTTGCATGGTCTACCACAAGCCTGATGTGTGGTTAATGCAGACTGGATGAGTTGTCTATTTGGTATTTGAACATCTTAATACCTGTTTAACACATAGGCTTTCGCGACCAATATCATGGAGAGGTGATTTGTTTAAACAGAGGGAAGGAGCAGCAATGGGCTCTCCTTTATCTCCTGCTATAGCAAATCTGTAAATGGAAAACTTTGAAACAAGAGCACTTGCCTCGAGCACATTAAACCATAATTTTGGTTTAGATATGAGGATGACACTTTGGTTGTCTGGCCACATGGTAAAGATACACTTAACGATTTTCTAAATCATCTCAATGCACAAAACCCGTCCATCCAGTTCACCATGGAAATGGAGGTGAATAACACACTCCCGTTCCTGGATATTTTGCTTGGACATGGCCTAAATGGTAAAATAACACAGCGTTTACAGAAAACAAACGCACACTGATGCCTATCTGAATGCAGATTCGCATCATCACCCAGCTCAGAAATTCTCTCTTATCAAGACGCTCATACATCGGGCTAAAACAGTGTCAGATGGTGAAAGTCTAGTGAGAGAAATTAAACATGTTAAAGAAGCATTACGACAGAATGGCTACAATAATGCTCAAATTAACAGAGCACTAAATGCCAAATCACGATCGCAAAGCGACACTGCTGAAAGCGATCAGATTGTTAAAACAATTAAAATACCATTTATCTCAGGAGTAACTGACAAATTAGCCCGTGTTTTGCAAAAGCAAAACATTACAGTAAGATTTGGTACAGTACACAAAATTCAAAAACTAGTAACTTGCACTAAAGACGAATTACCTAAATTATCAACAGAAGGTGTATATCGGATTAATTGTTTATGTGGCAGATGCTATATTGGACAGACGGGGCGTAACACCAGTGTAAGACTAAAGAACACCAAATAAATATTAAATTATCTCAAACACAACTGTCGGCAGTGGCAGAACATGCTTGCCAACAGGGACACTCAATTGATTTTGATATCGTTGAAGTGTTGTGTAAAACTAATTATTACTGGCAAAGACTAATTAGATAATCCATTGAAATTGAGAGAAACAGAAATAACTTTAATCGCTCTGACAGCTACAAGCTTCAGTGCGGCCTGGAAGCGTATTATTAAATAATACATATTACAATTCCTTATAGGGAAACAAATACTAATTAACTGATTACTAACGTAGCATATTACAATAAAACACATTACAACTGATTACTAATCTACAATTCACATCGTACACAATTGACTGATTACCAATCTAGTATATAATTACAATAACCCCCCCCCCTCTGCCTCAAATCATTGCACCTGATGAGTTAAATGATTACGTCACCCTGCTGCTGCTCTATTTAAGACCAGGAGCAGAGCAGAGCCTCACCATTCTGGCGAATTGCCCGATGAGGAGGGGTGCAACTATCCTGGCTTGCCAGAGGAGACACCAGGAGCACTTAGGTGATCCTTCCAGCCCGTCCGGACCTCAAGCTGCTATCGCCACGGCGATCACCCGCGGACTTAACCACCAGCTCCGAGGCCTGCGAGGGCCCTGGCCGTGAGGCCAGGGATGACCACGCTACCAAGAGGCTGGGACTGCTGGAGCGTCGAGACGGAAGTCGCAGCGGATGAGGAGGGGACATGGCGAGAGTCGAGGGCTACGGGTGCCACCCGAGTTGCCGAGGGAGACCGGGCCGACCGAGCCGCCCAGCTAGCGGTCGCAGCAGACGAAAAGGAGGCAGGGCGAGCGCCAAGAGCAATGGACGCCACCTGCACTGCTGAGGGAGCCGGGACGACCGAGTTGGCCAGATGGCGATTGCAGGAGGCAAGACAGAGACGCGGAGAGAGCAGAGGGCCACCGACACCACCTGTGGCGCCGGGGGGGACTGGAGCAACCAGGCTGACCTGCCGGCGGCAGGGGGAGGTGAGGGGAGGCACGGCGAGGGGTTGAGAGGAGGGTGGCGGAGGCACGGCAGAGGGGGCGGGTGGCGGAAATGGAGGGGAGGCGGGAGCTGATGGGTGGGCGAGGGGGCCGAGGAGGAAGAGGTATGGTGCCGGGGGGCAGGGGGCGGGTGCCCCCGAGCGGAGGGTGGGGGACGAGGCCAGGGAGATGCCAGCAACCCTGGGCGTGGGAGGCCCGGGGGAGAAGGTGGCAGTGGACGCTGGACCGGTGGGGGCTGGGAGGCCCCGGGAACGAGCGGGGGGTGGCGAGGCGGGGCAGGGGCGAGCCTAACACCACCTCACGTCAGACGACATAACTGCGTCAGAGTGGCGATGAAGGACGAGGTGGCGGAGGAGGTGACCATCGACCGGGCGACCTTTGTACGGTCAATAGTGATGGGCCTGTTACAAATAGAGCCAACAGACCTGTACTGCTTGATAACCCTGCCGGGAGGGAGGGCTTTTGATGTCAGTTTCAACTCAAGCCCCCTGCTACAGAGATTCTTGACCCGCTTCGAGGAGAAGGCGGAGGAGAAGCCACTGGCATCAATGAAGTTGCAGCTGCTATCGGAGCTGGATACGAAGGTGGTGACTGTCTTCCTATATAATGAAGCTCTACACGACCATGACGTGGAGGTCTGGTTGAGACAGCATTGCTCGGTACTGTCGGGCTGTAAGAAGGTGAGGGATTCGGTGGGGATATGGACAGGGGCTAGACAATGGAGGGTGCGGCTGAAGACAGAGGGCTGAGACACATCCCGAGTGCCCTGAATATAGGAGGCAGCCGGGGATATGTTGTATATGCGGGACAGCCCAAACTGTGTAGGAGGTGTGGGGGACGCGGACACCTGGCCGCAGCGTGCGAGGCGAGGGTCTGCTATAGATGCAAGGCACTGGACCACGTGGTGGAAGAGTGCAGTGTCCCGGCACAATGTAATCTCTGCGGTAGCAGAGAACATCTATACAGAAACTGTCCGGAATCGTATGCCAACAGGGTTAGGGCGTATGGGGGGGGGGGCGGGGATGAGGAGGGGGGCGGGACCAGACTGGGGCCGGATAGGGAATTGGAGAGGGAGGAGCGAGGGGAGGTGGCCGAGCAGCGGCCACCGGCGACGGGCGGAGCGGGAGAAGGGGAGAGGCCCGCGGAAAGAGAGGAATCGACATCGAGCGAGCAGGAGGGGGGGCTGGCGGGGGAGGGGAGCGACGGCATGGGCAGCATCTCCGAGACGACCGTGGAAGACTGGGCGGAGGCGGTGGAGGAGGATGAAGGAAAAGGGGAACGACAGCAGGAGGAAGGCGGCAGCGAGACATGGGAGGGACCAACCGGAAGGAAAAGGAAGCTACAGAGAGCCCCAAAAAAAGTCGCCCCTTCAGGCAGCACTGAACCCTCGGACTCTTCGCCGGACACGGAGGCCTCGAGGGAGGGGATGGAGGAAATGGTGGGGAGCCGGCGCAGGGGGAAACCCTTGAGAGCAAGGGGCAAGATGAAGCTGCGGGAGCTGGCGAACGAAAGCTGTTACGGAGGGCGAGCGGAGAGGGCGGAGTCGGACTGAGACACATCCCGACATGGAACTTACCGTGGCGTCCGTGAATGTGAGAAGTTTGAAGGGAAAGGGGAGGAGAGGAGCGATAATGCAACTGCTGCAGGCTACCAAGAGGGAGGTGGTCTTCCTCCAAGAATGTCACCTACCATATACCCTGGGCCGGGAGGAGCTGTTGGAGGGCTGGGACGGGTACTACTTCTGGTCAGGGAGCAATGAAAACCGATGCACAGGGGTGGTTACCCTCCTAGGCAGGAGGGGTATACAAATAACGGGGTCCCAAGAGGTGATCCCGGGACGTCTCCACTATGTGGACGTATCCTATGGGGATGCGGAACTGAGACTGATAAATGTGTACGCCCCCACGACATGTGCAGGAAGGATGGACATGTGGAATAACGTGGCGACCCTGCTGGCCACGAGACGGCAGATCATAATGGGGGGCGATTTTAATTGCCCATTGCACCTGACAGACTTGTTATCGGTTGCCGCGAGGAGGAAGCTTGACCCATCCTCTCGGAAGCTGAAAGAGTTGATGGAGGACTTTGAAATGACGGATGCCTTCAGAAAGGTGCACCCGATGAGACCAGGATATACGTGGTCGAATAAGGGCGGTGGAACGCAATCACGAATAGACTTCCTTTTTGTGTCTGCCGATGTGAGGGTGGAAGGGGCAGATTTGGAACCTTTCCCCCTTTCAGACCACAATTGGGTAAAGGCAAAACTCGGCATTCCAGGCGGCCTGAAAATAGGGAAGGGGACCTGGAAGATGAATGTGAGCCTGTTGGCAGACGGAAAGGTGGTGGAGGACTTCGTAAAGCGGTACAAAGACTGGACGACCCTCCAGGAATGCTTCGCCACGAGGGTTGAGTGGTGGAGTATGGTGAAGGGCAGGATAAAGGCTCTCTTCCAGACATATAGCAGGGGAGGAGCGTGAAGAGGGAGCTGCAGTTATGGAATGCCAGGATCGAGAAGAAGTACAGATTAATGGAGCTGGGGTTCCCCGTGGGCGAGGACATAGAGAGGTTGAAGGGGAGGCTATCCTCGGTATTAGAGAGGAGAGCCAGGCAGCTGGTATACAGGGCAAGGGTCAGGGCAATGGAAGAGGGGGGAAAGTGTACGAGATACTTCTTTAAGAAATGCAGGACAGGAGATAACACAGTTAAGGAATTGGTGAGCCCGACTAGAGGCAGGCAGGTAACGACTGAGGAATGATAGAGATAGCGAGGGATTACTATGGGGAGTTGTATGGGAGGAAGGAAACGGATAAGGGGATGCGGGAGGCTCTGCTGGGAGAGCTGAGACATGAAGTTAGGAACCCAGAGGGCTGAAAGAGAGGATCCAGATGGGGGAAGTGGGGGAGGCGGTGAGAAGGCAAAACAGGAACAGGACACCGGGACTGGATGGAATCCCGGCGGAATTCTACATCACTTTTTGGGATTTGTTGAAGGAGGATATGCTGCAAATGTGCAGGGAGACGCTGGAGGGCGGCCTGGTGCCAGAAGACATGAGTGAGGGGCTCATCACACTGATGTATAAGGGGAAGGGGGACCGGAGAGATTTGGGAAACTGGAGGCAATTACGCTTCTGAACTCAGACTATAAGATCATGGCAAAGATAGTCCGACACGCTTGGGGAGGGTGGTGGGAGAGGTGGTCGAGCCCGACCAAACATGCGCGGTGCCGGGACGAAAGATCTCGGACTCACTGGTGCTACTGCGGGAGGCGATCGAGGTGGAGAGAGAGAGGGTGCCCCCTGGGGCTCCTAAGTCTGGACCTGGAAAAGGCATTCGATCGGCTCTCACACGAGTACGTCTTTGCAGTGCTAGACAAAATGGGAGTGAGGGGGCCCCTGGTGGAATGGGTGAGATGCATATACCAAGGACTCAGGACCAGGGTGATGGTGAACGGAGAACTCTCAGAGACGATCTTAGTGGAGTCGGGGGTAAGGCAAGGTTGCCCGATGTCCCCGGTGCTGTTCGTAATGGGCATGGAACCTCTCGCACAGGCGATACGGAATAGCCAGGGGATCAGGGGAGTGACAGTCCCAGGGAAAAGGAACAGGGGAAGGTAGTGCTGTACATGGACGACGTGGTCATCCTCTGCAGGGAAGTGGCATCGGTATGGGGGCCGGGGAAGAGACGAGACGATTCGGATGGGCCTCTGGTTTGAAGGTGTGCTGATGGTCTTTGGAGACTCGAGACTGTTCGAGGGGCGGCCACCAGAGCTGGAGATGAGGACAGAGGAGGTCAGGATATTAGGTATAGACTTCTGTCGAGAGAAGTCAGCGGAGAGGAACTGGGGAAGGAAGATAGACAGGTGAGGGAGCAGCTGCGAAGGTGGGCAGGGAGGAAGCTGTCGATGGAAGGATCATGGTAGTGAGGACGGAGGTGATGCCGACCCTTAATTATCTAGCATATGTATACTCACCAGGCAAGGGGGAGATAAGGAGCCTGATGTCAGCATTATTTAGGTTCATCTGGGGGGGGGGGGGATGGATAGGGTAAAGAGGGTAGCGATGTGCAAACGTGTAGAGAACGGGGGGAGGGGGGCCCCAGATGTGGCGCGGGTCCTGCTCTCAACCTTTGTGTGCAACTCGCTGAGGCGTTTCTACTCCGAAGCACCCCGGGGGAAGGCAGCCTGCTACTTGAGGTACCGTCTGGAGTGGTTAATGAGGGGGCTCGGGATGTCCCAGCTGACGAGGGGCACGCCTCTGGCCTGGCCACAGGGATGGCTGCATACGGTGGTGGGGATTACATAAAGGAGTATGGCTTGCACCAGGAAAGGGGCCCATGGACCCCCAAGAAAGTGATGGCAGAAGTGAATAAAGGGGAGGCCTGCGAGGAGGTGGCAGGGGTAAAGAGAGCAGTACACCGGCAAGTATGGAAGAACACCGCATCAAAGGCGCTCACAAAGGAGCAAAGAGACTTGTCATGGTTGGCGGTGCGGGATAGGCTAGGGACAAGGAGCTTCATGTTCGCCCGCCAATTATCAAACTCCCCCAAATGCCCGAGAGGTTGCGGCAAGGATGAGGATGCGGTACACGCAATGGTGAGGTGCCCCTTTGCGCGGGAGGTATGGAGGAGGAACGGCCCGCTGCTGAACCGGTACTACCCGGCGCAGGTGACTGAGCAGGACATTATGTGGGGTGCCTTGAGGGGGGTGGGGGAGGGAGACAGAGACCGGGCGTGGGCCGTAATAGGTGCGACGAAGGAGGCTTTGTGGGGGCGCGCAGAAAGGAGCTGGACGGGTCCCCTGTGCTGCTTGTGGGGGTATGTCAATGGGCGAGGAGGTTGCTGGAAAGGGTGATGGAAGTGGACCGGGCAAGGTTGGGACACAGGGCCGCGGGCGTAAAGTGGAGGTGGCCCCTACCCGGGGTGGGGTAGGGAGGGCCCGTGGGTATGGGGAAGGGACGGTGAGGGGTGGCCGTGTGTATTTAACTGGCCTACTGAGGTGTGCAGGCGAGGAACGCCCGGACACGGGGGGGGGGGAGGGCGATGCGAAGGAGCGTTGCGAGGGTGAATGGTGGCGACGGTGGGGAAAGGGGCGCGGGGCGGTGGGCGTTGCGGTGGCTGGCCTTTGTCGTATTGTAGGTGGGGGCGCCCGCGGATGGGACGAAGATCGGAAGGGGCCTGTCGAGACGCCCGGATGGAATGTTACTCCAAGTGTTGCTTTCTTTGGGTTTCTTTGTTATTTCCGCTGAGAAGTTAATAAAAACTTTAAATCACAATTACCAGCGAAACGTCGTACTCAAATATTGTAAATGTTGTGGTTTCACGCTTCAACACACCGGTGGGCTAAAGCAGTGAACTATTTGTCTTTTGTCAACGTGACACTTTTTTTGCTGATTGGCCGTGTCGGGTGGTGGAGGGTTACGACACGTTTATAAATAACGCGATCTAACCCAAAAACGTTGATTATGAATAATATTGGTCGCGAAAGCCTACGTGTTAACTAAATGATGGGTGGTTAATATTTTTGGATGTGATTGGGTGACTCAGGGTACTGAACTAATATAGAGATTTCTTCAAGTGACTTCTTATCTATACTAGGGGTACTCCACTTTCATGTGTAATCTTCTGCAGAGATGTTTGTTGCATTAGCAATACAATCAAAATGTTTCATTCATCGAAAAGAAATTTGCAAAATTGAATGACAAAAACTATTTCATATGATTGGGAGATTTTGTTTTAATATGCAGACATTTTGTGATTTTGCTGAAACCATGAACCTGGTATAAATTATAGGTGGCTACCTGAATTCGAACTCAAGATCTGAGCATTGGCAGCTCAGTGTTCTGACCCTTTAGCCTCCTGACCACCTCTGAAGATGTTTATATGGTCAACAAGCTATGGGTCCCACTATGAAAATAAAATAAAGTAATTGTTATGGATATATGATTATCCACTCATGAATGCACAATGTAACTGCACGTAATGTACTATATATTGTATTAGCTTTTCAAGAACATCAACATTGATGAAAATGCTTTAAAAGCCATTCCCATTAGTGTCCTTGTGTTTTATGGGAGAAACATGCTTGCATGAATTTACATACGCATTAAATAAATAAATAATAAGTAAACCAACTATCGATATTTAGATATGGGTCTACCTCATAAGACAATTAAAACAACCCTTTTTATTCAGCATAATACTCAGCACTGAATGCAATGTTAATGTATGACTTTAAAATGTAAAATTTTAATTTGTGCATTCACATTCTGCAGCGTGAGTGTTGACAACGTGAGCAATGCCGTTCACCAAATACTAATTAGGCAATCCCAGTCACCATTTGTTCACAGGTAAAAAAATGCTGAATCATTAAAGGAATGCCCAAAGAAGAATGCATGCCTGGCTCCTAAGCATAAATGTTGTGATGATCTGAAATCCCTGTCATTTGAAATAATTAATTCTATTTTCACGTGGTGTTCACTACCTTGTGCTTTTTTGTGCTATGTGCTAGATATGCACGTTAATGTTAAGTCTGCATAAAAAACACCCCTCTAAATGTATGTGCGTATGCATGTGTAGTGCTGAACCCCAGCAGAAACCCCAGGGGTGGAACGAGTTTAGACTTCCAGCGCCGCGGACCGCCGTGATCCGGAAACAGCATTGCCTACAGACTCGGTCTGAATGGCTCCCCGAACTATAGAAGACATCAGAAAGCATGGAGTGAGACGTCCTAGAACCCTCGACCCCACTAGAGGAGGAGGCCCTTAGCGGACCGGGTCAACCAACTCACAGAAGCTGTTACACTACTCCTGCAACAGCTGCGGAAGGACGGGGAAGCTAGTACCCCCAGCGACAGCGACGCCGCCCTTGGCGTCCGCAGCAGCTTCTCCACTCACCCGAGCGGGAACGTTACAAGCAACAGCGATAGCCGGGATGGTCGCTGCCCAAGAGGGACTGTCGGAGATCACCGTGCCGGAGATGGAGGAGCCAGCACCGGGAACGGGTGAGAACACAGCACCACAATCATTGGGCTCCATCCTCACTGGGCCAGCAGGCCCATTGGAGGCTGCCCGATAAAGGACCATTTTGGAACCCCAGAGGGATGGGGAAGGGTCACCTCTGTCACGCTTAGTGGGGCTGACACCGCTGGCCATCATCAAAACAGAAATGGTGCGAAATTCCCGATGCCCAGCAGTAATGGCCACCCCGGGTTTTAGCGGTGGTGCGTTGGAACTGCGTCGGGAGGCACGAGGACAATGGTCCGAGATGCACGCGGTCGTTCTAACCAGGGGAGCGGAATGGCAACAGGTCGAGGGCACCAACCGACCACGCAGGTTAGGGCGCGTTGAGGAGTTTGTGGCCAAAGCAGGGGACTGGGGAGTATTTGTTCGCTGATTCAAGGTGGCATACACTTATTTAGAATGGATGGAGCATGAGGCACTGAAGGCTGGCCCCATGGCCCTTAACAACGATGCTTTGATTATTTATTCATCCATGCCAGCGGAGAAAACGAACACCTTGCAAGCTGCTTATTGGCCTTGGCCTATAGAAGCACTCTCATAGCCCTGGAACAGGCTGCTTTCCTGGGCCTGGATGTGGGGGCTCTGGACTTTATGGTTGCACGTTTTGAATATATTTCCCCAGAGGTCCCAGCGCTTATGTCCCATACAATCATCATACATAGCGGCAAAAGCGGGAAACATGGGGATTTTGGGACAGCTGGAGACCCAAATTCGTGTGGGAGAACTGGTCATATCGGGCCATGTACTCGTCTCCAGCACATTGACGATTCCGTTTTCTGGAAATGGACTAATCGAACCAGCTCCCTATGAAAATTGTGACAAAGGATGCATCAAAATGCCGTCAGGGGAACGTCTATATTTTGCATGTCCGGACAACGGTACCTGGACGTCAGCTCAAGAGCAGACAGTCGCGAAAGAGACGATCACGGTACCTCCAGCAGCACCAATCTTAATTCCCCTTCGATATCGTACTCCTCTGGTGATGGCTCGACCAACACACACCCATATTGGTATCGCCGGCAATGGCGATCATGGATAGACACGCCTTAGAGGAATGGACACCATCCTATGTTGCCACCAAACATTTTTATTCAAGTTTTAACATGGCAACCATGCCTGTCACAATACATGGGGAAACGGTTTTAGCACATGTACGGCCCATGACAGCAGGGGCGAAGAACTGCAGGCAGGAATAACAGCGGATGGAACTGGCCCACGAACGAGGAGGCAATGCCCTGGCTGAAAGCCATGACAGCGCAGGATGATAACTTGTCCGAGTCACAGCATTAGGCTCTTCAGACATTTTTAAAAGGCACCGTATGATTTAGGGCACTCTAATTTAATATCCCATGAAATCTACATGGGAAACGCACCACCTATCCGCCAGAATTCAAATCGCTTGGGGCCGGTCGACAAATCTCACGTACAAAGCATGGTGAACGCGATGTTAAGGTCCGATATTATATTGCCATCTACGAGCCCATGGGGAGCCCCTATCATCCTGGTGAAAAATCTAGATGGTTCATTGCAGTTTTTCAGTCGACTTCCGTCAACTGAATAAGGTCACAATGGCGGACACTTATCCGTTACCTCGGATTGAGAATTCCTTGGACGCCTTAGCAGGAGCCAAATACTTGTCTACATTGGACCTATCATCAGGATTTTGGCAGTTACGGCTGGATGAGGATTCGAAAAACAAAACCGCCTTTAGGACACCCCAGGGGTTATTCCATTGTAACTGTCTCCCCATGGGATTACAAATGGCCCCAGCCACATTCTGACGGCTCATGGACCAAGTACTGACGGGTCTCCAATGGGACGTTTGCCTGATATATTTAGACGACTTCATTGTGCATGGTCGATCCTTCCAGGTACACACCGGTTGAGGCTGGTTTTCTCATATATCAGGGAAGATATTTGGGGCACATAGTCAGCACAACAGGGGTAGCTACTATCCCGAAAAGATGCGGTGTGTTTGAGAATGGCCCATTTCCGTATTTATACCGGATGTTAAATGATTTATAGGCTTTGTTTCCTATTACCACAGATTCATACAGGATTTTGTGGCGATTATGAAACCCCTACATGTACTTACAGCTAAAGGGCAGAAATTCCATTGGGGTACGGAAGAGGACAGGGCTATTACAAATCTCTGAACACTCCTTACGGAGGCGCCACCATTGGCATATCCACATTTTTCACTACCCTTCACACTGGATATGGATGCGAGCAATGTAGGGATTGGGGCCATCCTATCCCAGGTGCAGTCATGCAGAGAGGTGGTACTTGCATATGGCAAACAGGTACGGTCATCGGCCGAACAACACTACTGCGTTACTCTTTGGTTCTTTCGGTAAAGTCACGTATAAAGATAAAATAATAAATTAAATACTAGCATACAACGTTTCGATTGCAACACAAGCAATCATCATCAAGTATAAATGAAATAGAAACAGAAATCTAGTATACTTAGAAATATAATGTAATACAACAGAGAGTCGGATAACATAACAGTCAACACCCTACCTGGTTGATTACGTTCTTCCTGAGAATGCTAAATTTGCGATGCATTATCGTGTCTGCCCAAGGCAGTACTTGTGCCTGTGCTAAGGGCTCTCCCAGATGCAAACCACTCTCACCTGATACAGCGTGCCTCACGGCACCTGTGCACATGTGGGAAGGTAAACCAGAGCCTCCCTTGGCCGATCGGGATTTAGGATTGGGTCAAGAGGAATGGCGCCGATTACAAGAGGAAGATGAGACGCTTGATGCTATCTGCACCATAGCTAAGCCCAGCCCAGGACAGGATTGGCCTCCAACAGTGTCGAAATTCGTAGAGTACGAAGGGCTGTTGATGCGTTGGGAGATCGATACACAGTCCTACTGTGTTTTTGTACCGACCTCCATACGCAAAAAATGGTAGCGGAAGTGCATAGCTGCTGCCTCCTACATTTGGGGGAGCTGAAAACATTGTCCACCATCAAAACACATTATTTTTGGCCAGGTATGATGGCTGATTTTCCGCGCATGGAGCGCCTCATGTGTAGAATGTGCACGGCGGAAACCGCCAGCACACCCGGTCGAAGTTCCACTACAGTCAATCGAGGTTTCGCCAGTCAATGAGTTTGTGGTCTTAGATATAGTGGGTCCCCTACCTCGTACCGACAGAGGTCACAAATATCTGCTTGTAGGGGTTGAGTATTTTACACGATGGTAGGTAGCGTAGCCCCTGGCAGATCAAATCTCTCAGTCAATAGCAGAAGCTTTTGTTCATGGATATATTATGGACAAAGGTGCCCCTGAAAAACTCCTAATGGACCAGGGTAAAAAAAATCCTCAATACTGATACAGAAAGTGTGCGACATCCTAGGTACTAATAAAGTACGCACTTCTCCATACCACCCACAAACTGATGGGATGGCGGAACGACTAAATCGCTATGTCAGGTGGTCAATGACACCAAGACAGACTGGGACTTACATATATGCAGGATCCTGGCAGCATACCGGTTAGCCTCGCATGTGTCGACGGGATACTCCCCGTTTTATTTGATGTATGGTAGGAAGCCAGACCTTCCCATCAAGCGCCAGATTTTGACCTCCCAGCTACGGCTGCAAAATAGCAAATAGCGATACGACAGGTCATGCAGCAGTGGGAGAGGGTGAGAGAGGCAGCACAAGCTGCAGCGGCTTCTGCCCATTTCGCAAATGAACATGGCCAGGCAAAAGGGAGTGACGCCCCTGCCTTTCAAAGTGGGAGTGCATGACTACACTGCCCACAGGTCCCCTTAGGAACCTCGCCCAAACTGCACCGTCCGTGGCAGGACCCTGTTAAGGTGGTGGGAATTCTCAGGCCCCAATATGTACAGGTCCAATTGGGATGCCCGTGATGGTATGTGCACCCCGCCTGTCTAAAGCCGGACCGGTCGAAGCCTACCATGGATGTGTAATGGGTTTCATTTAGACGCACACTCAATTTGGAGGCAACACTATTTATTAAAATGTAACAAACAACTTGAACACTATACATAAGGAGGTGACCACCGTTCCTAACTTAACTACCACTCGGGGAGAATACTACATAACGTGACCAGGACAGGTTAACAGGCTGCCTGGTCACAGACGAATATCGGAGACTCGAGGACCGCTGATGGCGTCTTCATCTCGGGGTTGAACAGCTATGCTATCTCTTCACACCCACATATTTTTGCTGCAGCGTGGCTGGCCCTGCCCTAGGCCACACCCCGGGAAGGTCCGAGCCCCTTACCACGTGACCACCAAGCTCTCCCCTGGGGCCCCTAGCCCCCTTTGTCCAGTCACGTGTCCTGTCAGGTTCAAGCAGAGTGTCACGGCCTGACGCGACCTCCGTGACACCCCGCCTACAGTACTCGTACAGAGCCAACACAGTAGTGACGTCATATGTCACTACGCTCATACAGTCCCGACACAGTAGTGACGTCATATGTCACTACATCACCCCACCCCCCACCCCCCGTAACACACAGCCATCCCGGCTGTAACGCAACTGTGGTAAAAAAAAGTGTGCCTGCCGAAAAAGCAACATCAATAAATAACCGGCGACCGATAATAAATACTGCATATAAAATATGTACACATTCCGAGAGGGGGGGAAAAGAAAGGAGAACGCATGGAAAGAGGGAATTAACAACAACAAATGTACATAATACTGACTTACCCACTTGCCCCCCAGCACAACCTACCGTGTGAGAAATAACGCACGCACAGTACAATAAAAGGCCAGGTTCAGCCAATCACCTCCTTGACATGTGAGTGTGACTGTTGAACGACAGTGTAGGCAATCAGCAAGGTGTGTGAGAGTCATGTAAAGTGGCCAGTCTTAGAACGAGTTTGCGTGGCCAGGCCCCCAGGCGAGGTGGGCCTGAGCTCCCTGGGAGGCTCGGGGTACTTGAATATTGTCCGACGGGCGCGGTCCTTCTATAGGAAATGACAGCGTCGGTGGAGAACGGCTGGTTAACGGAGCAGGAGCAGCCGGCAACGTCACTCCCGTCCTGTGGGCGGGACCGCAGAACCACCCTGAGGAACAACCTCAGCGGGTGCGCACCCCAGCTCACCCGGCACACCCGACACTCGGCCCTCGTGGATTGGAGATGAAGGAATGTAACAGGGAGCAACAAAAGGCTTAAGGCGGGACGGATGCACGAACCATTTCTGGTGACCGAACCGGATTTTAACACATTGTGGCCGGTTGGCCTGAATCATCTCAACCGGCCCACGCCAGGGTCTGTACAACTTTGGGAACGTACCCACGGGGACTTGAGGGCAGTGCAGCCAAGCCCTGTCCCCCAGGGCCCACTGTTTAGCAGACACCCGAAGACCCCTTAGCCGTTTGTTGGCTGACTGCCGCAAGGCGGAATTTTCTCTAGAAGCCTCGCGTGCCTCAGAGTAAATCACATGGGTTCCGAAATGGTGACCCTCGGCTTCCTCGGTCCCGTGTTCAGCTGGTCATCAATGGAGGGGTTATGTTCCCTACTGTACATTAAAAAGAAGGGTGATTAGCCGGTGGAAGGGGCCATTCTATAGGCTGCAAGTACCCCTGGAACATGTAAGCCCCAGTTGCCCTGGGACTCCCCGACTTACTGACTCAGCATGGAGGTCAGAGTTCTGTGGAGTCGCTCCACCATCTTGTCCGTCTGGGGATGGTAAGGCGACGTGCGAACCTTTTTTGTGCCCAAAATGTCACACACCTCCTGCAATAGTTTAGATGAATTTGTTTTACTTTGATCAGTAAGGAGGCGTTCTGGGGCCCCCCTATCTATCACATATCCGTGAAGGAATGAATTGGCAATGGCCGCGGCTGATTGGTTGGGGAGTGGTCAAGCAATTGGCCAGCAGGAGAAATACTCCACGCCCACCAGCAAATATTTATTCCCTCGGGCTGTGATGGGAAAGGGCCTGATGACATCGAGTGCGACAAGCTCGTTAATTCATGATACTCAAATAGATTGCAAGGGCAGACATCACTTAATAGACGGCGGTTTCTGGCGAGCACATTGCACGCAGCCCTTAAGTACATTTTTGACATCAACTGCAATTCTGGGCCAGAAAAAATAGAGTTTAAGGGTAGCTAAGGTCTTATGTGCTCCAAGATGCATCAGTCGCTCATGTACAGCCAAAATAACTGTACCCATGAGGCCCGTAGGCACCACAACACTGTAGCGATGCAGGCTGCCATCCCAACACATCAAAAGGCCATCTTTAAGAATGACAAGGGCCACCCCACGCCGGGCCGACACTTTTCCCGCGTCTCTGACACGGCGCCATAGCTTCAATAGGGAGGCGTCCTCCGCCTTGAGGCGTCCCCATTAATCGTGGCTAAACCCAAGGGTGGCATTGCGCGTGACGAGATCGCTGGGGCTATCCGGGTTGGAAGCCCCCGCCGATGCTACAACTGAAGGGGGTACCGCTGTGGTAGCCAATTTGCAGCGGCCCGAGCCAGAGAGGGATGCGCACTCATCGCACGGAAGTAGCCGCGAAAGCGCGTCCGCATTCGTGTGTCACACACCCTTACGGTAAGAAACCCGGAAGGAGTAATATTGTAGAATTTCCAGCCAGCGGGAGAACTGGCCGGATGGTTGCACAACGCGCAAAGTGTACTGGAGAGCGGCATGCCTACCATATAGATAGGGCCGGTATTGTTGTACGAAAAAAACTATGGCAAGTAATTCCGACGCATAATGCAGTAGCGTTGCTTGGCCGGGGACAACACTCTGCTGCCATATGCCACGACCCTCTCTACCCCATCCACAACCTGGGACAACACGGTGCCAATGCGTCCGTGTCCAGGATGAAGGGTAATGAAAAATCTGGGTATCAGAGAGGAGGGGTGTCCACCAGACCATCTCGGAGCACAACAAATGCGGCCTCCTCCTCCTCCCCCCATCTAAATTTTTGGCCCATTGCCATCAGGACGTGGAGGGGTTTGCAATAGTGGCAAACCCAGGCACAAAGCAGCGGTAGTAAGATGCAAATCCAATAAAACTGCATACCTCACCCACTAATTTGGGGGTTGACCACGTGCGCACACACGCAGTTTAATCTGGATCCATAGCAATGCCCAACTCGCTGACGATATACCCAGGGTATCGAATGGATGTCTGCAGCAGGTGACATTTTTGGGGTTTAAATTTAAGGTTAGCCGTCCGCATTTTAAGAAAAATTGCTCGTTGTACAAAATGCTCTTCGAATGTTCGGCTAAACACAATAACGTCGTCCAGGTATATCAGGCAGGAGTCCCATTGGAGTCCTGCCAGGACCAGCTCCATGAGCCTCTGGGACGTTGCCAGGGCCAAGTGGAGGCTCATCGGGAGCCGGTTAAACTCAAATAAACCCTGCGGTGTACAAAAGCAGTCTTAGGCTTTGAGCAATAATCTAGAGGCAATTGCCAGAATCCCGAAGGTAGTTGAGCGTCGAGAAAAAACGCGCCCCCATCAGAGTGTCCAATGAATCATCCATGCGGGGCAGGAGGTACGTATCCGCCACGAATACTTTGGTAAGTTTGCGGAAGTCGACACAAAAGCGCAAACTGCCGTCATGTTTCTTCATGAGAACAATCAGAGCACCCCATGGGCTGGTAGATGGAGAAATGACGGCGGTGGCCAACATCTCGTCGACAGCCTGCTGCACATGTTCCTTTTCAGTAGGACTCTCAAGTGGTAAGGATTTTGCTTAATATATGGTGGCTTAGGAGGTTGTGCAGCCAATGTGAAATTTTAACCTTGCTAAAAAAATCCGCAAACTTAAGTAAAAGCGCGCGCAGCGCGGAACTGTGGGCATCGGACAAGTCAAAATTTTCAGAGCAGAAGGCATCAGCCCAGCTGTCCTTGCCGACCTGCCCTTGGTCGGTGGCTGATGCGACCCCCACTCCCCCCACAATGTTACCGTCCTCCTTTGCAGCCGACGCGTGGGTGAGCACCGTGCCCGCCTGTATAACCGATGCGTCCGGCCCAGCATTGAGGATCTGAATGAACGGCTGTTGGTCCCTAGAAACCAACGTCTGAGCCCCCACGAGCATCATCCCCCAGACCGCCCTGTTAGAGGGTCCCAACACGACCCCTCCCGCGGTGGCCTCCCAATCGAGCGGTTTTCACAGCCGCAGGGGAACAAGCATTTGCGCTCCGGGAGGAATCTTAACCGTGACGCTAGCTAGCGCCTGAACAGTCGCATTAGCTGTGCGCAATCGAGTGGGGGAAGACAATAACGTGATGCGATGGCCCGAAGGCAATTCCAAACATCCTTGATCTATTAAGATCTTCAATGGCATTTTACTCAAGAAATTGGTCCCTAACAGACAGGGCACGGCCAGGGAGGTGAAACCAAGACCGGCCCCGTCAATTTAATGTCGCCGATGGACACCTCCGCCGATATCTGGCCAAGATTGCCTAACGAACCCCCATTAGTGGCAAAGTACGGAATGGTAACAGGGCACAAGGAACGACATCCTCATAGCAAAATATAAAAATCAATTCGGAAATAATGGTGGCGGATGCCCCCGTGTCGATGAGCACCCGCACCTCTACCCCCTGCATCATACCGATGAATGCCGACGATTTCGCCGCCACGGCAACAACACGGTGGGCCAACTCCGACCACGGACCCGGCCGGAGCGGCCAGCCATCACCCGACACAACCGACCCCTCACGACATGAGAATGAGATGGGTGAGGTGGGAACAAGGGCCGAGTGTGTGGTGTGCCATGACTTGCCTTAGGGTCCCTTGAAGTTGAAGACATCTGGGAAGGCGACGACGGCGGCCCGGAGAGTCCTCGACGTGCAGCACGGCACCCCGATGAGACGTGTCCTGGCAGCCCGCAGTTGTAGCAGATGATGGGCTGCTGCCAAGATGAGGGAAGGTCCCCGAGGATGATCGCGTCTCCCTCGCCGCTAAGCATTGTGCTTCCGCTTCCCACTCCCCCGCCAAAATGGCTGCTGCGCGTCGGGTGGCGGGGTGGGGGAACCGGGCGTGCGGACGGCAACGGCAGCGAGGTCGGCACCACGTGGCTCCGGGCCCGCATCCTTTGTCGCCAGCTCCCCCGCACGCCGCGGCGCTCAGCAGCGAGGCGAGGTGGGCACGGACAGGGCGGCAATCTCTCCACTTAGCGATACTAAGCCTACAACTTTGAAAAAGTGTTACCACTTTTGGCACCAGTTGTAATGTGTTCGATTGAGGCGCACACTCAACTTGGAGGCAACGCTATTTATTAACACGTAACAAATAACTTGAACACTATACATAAGGTGGTGACCACCGTTTGGGGGAATACTACATAACGTGAACAGGGCATGTTAACAGGCTGCCTGGTCACGGACGAAGATCGGAGACTCGGACTGCTGATGGCGTCTTCATCCCGGGGTTGAACAACCACACTCTCTCTCTTCACACCCCACTTATATCTGCGGCGGCGTGGCTGGCACTGCCCTAGGCCACACCCCCCTTTCCGATCCTTCGGGAAGGTCCGGGCCCCTTACCACGTGACCACCAAGCTCCCCCCTAGGGCCCCTAGCCCCCCTTTGTCCGGTCATGTGACCTGTCAGGTTCACGAAGAGTGTCACGGCCTGACGCGACCTCCGTGACACCCGCCTACAGTACCCGTACAGAGCCAACACAGTAGTGACGTCATATGTCACTACGCTCGTACAGTCCTGACACAGTAGTGACGTCATATGTCACTACAGATGCACCACTACACTCGAAGAACACCCACTACACTCACGAAAAACTGGGTTACCACGAACACCTACACCTTCACCCCTTCACTCACCTTCATCATCACTGCCGAGGTCAGGGAAGTCGTGACTAACCACAAGAAGGTTGCCTTCCTTCCCCAGGGCCGCCTGTGACCAAAGAGGTGAAGCAGCATCTGACCGAGCCACAGCTGCATGGCCCGGTACCCGGGCAATGGCCCGCACAATGCTCCCACGGTGATAGACAACCACCACAATCAAGAACACAGGACCGCGGATAAAAATTACACCGTCGATTTCACACCGGAAGTTGTTAGTCAGTTGTTCGCATGTTGCGGTGGGGGGGTCCGATTGACCCATTGTGTGTACCATCTTGTCTTATGGTTCTTCGTTTGTTGCCATCTAAAATTATTTCTGTATAATCATGCATTTCACACCTACACAGACAAAGTTCAGGACTCCGTTTGAGTCGAAATTGCTTATTTATTGACCAACAAAAGTGTTTTTTCTACCGTTAGGGTTACCCCGAATCCTTTGAATTTGCACGGGTTGTGTTTAGTTGAGGACGACTTTTTCTTCAGAGGGGGTGGTGATGTAGTGCTGAAACTTACATGATCTGAGGGTAGAAATACTCACGTGATCTAAGGATAGTGTCAGGATGACGTCACGAGGAAAGAGGGAGAGAAGTGATGTCATCGGGAAAGGCGGGGCGATCAAGGCGCTTCGGGAAAGGAAACGGAACAGGGTGGGCAAATGTGGTGTGGGCTCTTGCGAAATAAATAAAAGTGTCGACCCTCTGACTTCGTCTGGTGGACTCTCTTCACGTACACAGTATGCGTAACACAGTGTTGTATTTTTTGTCAACAGTTTCAACAAATCCTCCACACTTAGTGTAGTATATTTTATTGCCTAATTGCATGACGTTACCTACGGCTTACATTCTGAGTATATTATATTATCTATCCCATTTATGTATTGGCCCTGTAAGAATATAATGCAACTTGTGCTTCAATGAATGCTTACCGAAACAAACAAGTAAAGCTTCGAATGCTTTACACTTCAGAGAGTTTTCAGTTTTGGAAACACTTTCTGGAGTTCATGTGTAAGCGTTGCCGATAGGCAAACCCTATTCGGAAATAAATAAATACACGCTCACAGAGTCTAATGGCCCGCGAGTTCGAAGAGCGCACTCGGCTCTCATTGGCGGGCTATCAGAGGGGAGTTGATAAAGGGCACGAATCGTATCTGACGGTGGAGAACATTCAAATCGGATTGGTCGTCAGGGAAAACTCATTGGATATAAAGGGTCTTTTTGGAATTCATTCGGGAGAATGGAAATGGTGGAAATTCATGGAAAGTTCAGGAAAGAATGGAGAAGAGAACATGAGGGTTAGAAGAAAGTTCGGGGTGCCTGAATGGAGTAATTTCCTGATGTTGTGATGTGCTGTGCAGAAGAGAGACAAAGTAAAAATGTAGTGAGTTTATTGTCTCAGAGTTTATTGTCGCGAATGAGTGCCCAACAAATACACCCAGAAAAAATGTTGCACTTCATTTAACTAAATTCCAGCGCTGAGAATTATAATACATATATATATATCAGGTTGATTTATGCAATTAACATTTCTCTATTACAGGGCAAGTAGAAGAGTACTGCCCCTGGCTTGTGTAAAATATCCCGAAAAGGAAATCCCTTAAAGGATCTGTCAAGTACATCTGCTTCTGTAGCTACGGGGGTTGAATTTATCTGTGAATGAGAAGAATCGATTGTTGATATTTTAAACAGCACATCAACAGCAGAATAGGGATACAATTGGGAGAAAATATCAACAAAAAACACTTGAGGTTTTTGCTTTGTATTGCCCCCACATACATAATGCAAACATATTCAATAAAACAGTTAAAATAGATTAAAATAAATAAAAACATAAAAATCATAGGTTTGTGTTGTATAGATATATGGATATATACAAAACAATACATATATTTAAATATATTACATCTTCATTGTGAATAATAGCTGTAAGCTTCAAAAAATGGTATACTTTCCCACAATTGTCATTTCCCTGAACTATAATAATGGATGGCTTTGCTTGCAAATACCAAAAATACGGTGCTTGCTATTTACACATTCTACCTTGGGGCAGTAGATAGACATACAAATGACGAGATGTATATCACCTTCCAGATTTCATCAGTTGCACGAATGCAGCAACAATACTTTGTAGTCGAGTGAACACTCGGTTATGTTTGAAATACATATCTTTGTAATATTGAATTCAGTTCTTTTTACATTTCTCTGCGGGCTCTATGTTTTTATTAATAAATGTCAAAATATGTTTCAAACCAGTGTTGCTTGAAAAAAATCATTGCACGTCTGTTTTAAAATGGCACGTTTCGGTTATACTGTGAATGCACGTATACTGTACACATTTTTAGATAGAAACAATTCACATTCATGGGCTTTTATGTGTCATATTGAGTATCTTTGTGTGTATCTGAAACAGTGAACAATTACCGGTGTATGTCTCAATCTATACAGACATACACATGTATACCGACATCTGCATTGCAATTGTCCTGTAAACTGGTTCCTGTCAATTTAATGTAAAAATTCCACTTCTAATCCATGAGCACCAATGAGTTGAACACTGCTCAATATTTGGCCGACCATGGGGACAGAACTGATATTTTTAATGTATAATTACTACTACATTACTGCCATTCTACGTGAACTGCTGGCTAATGGTGAATCGAGATTAAAATACATCTTCTATTTATAGAGTAGCATCCGTGTACCTAATATTACTTTTTGGTAATTTGGTCCAGAAAATTCCGGTGCCTGAAGGCACAGAAATGAAATGCATTTAAATGTACACTTACCATTCATATTCATGAAATACCCAAAAAACCTTTGTTAAAGCCATATGGAGCCTCATTCAATCCTGAAAGTCCATCTATATGGTGTATTTCTGTTATCCTCCAATACAAACTGACTTACCTGATTATATTATTATTCGTGTGAACATGAAAATAACTATAGTGATCCCTCGTTTATCGCGGTTAATGGGACCGGAACCCCTCGCGATAGGTGAAAATCCGCGAAGTAGGATTGGCCCCCTAGGAATTTCCGTATATGTGTGTGTGGGTACCAGAATGTTTAAAATATGTATATTTATACTTTATATATATTTTACTTAAATCTATTTAATTATAAAACCTTAATATTATACATTCACTCTCTCTCTCTCTCTCATACGATACGTATTATGGTGTTCTACACTCACCAATGACAGTAGTATCTTGAGACTTGACTCCAGTAATGACGACGATGACAATGACAATGACGACCTGTGCAGTTCGATGAATGTGATGATGAATGATGATGATAGTGTTACTGCACAGGTATAATGAGGCCTTTAAATCAGTTCGAAAAATCCGCGATGCACTGAGGCCGCGAAACTTGAACCGCGAAGTGGCGAGGGATTACTGTATATTCTACAGTTATACATATTAACGTGTAACTTTAACACCAATGTGCCTCAAGAATAACATTATCATCAGCACATGCTAACTGATATGACATATGATTCATATAGTCATTAACAATAACAAAATTACACAAAAACTGCAAGAAGCTAGCAAATGCAAGCTTGGACAAAAAAAAGAGGAACACATAGATTCGATAACATAGACTGTATACTATGAGACCTCCTTAGCGTTATCTGGTCCAACACCAATGGAGAGCTGTATCGGGTGTGGACCACTCAACTTCAAGGACAGTGCATATCATTATCATTATCAGAGTTGTTTCTTTTGTTTGCATTTTGACTGCTTGTGTTGTGGTTATTGCAAACATGATCCCTTGTATAAAGGTGTCCGTTTTTGTACCAGATAAAAGGGTAAAAACCTATTACAATAGACTATAATTACGGGACGAATTATGAGAGTGGCAACCAAGGGCGGAATACGTCCGAGAGGATCTCCGGCGAAAGAGATGGAGCAATAAAATCAGCTCATGTACAGGTGCTAAGCATATTATTACATGGCCGTATTGTAAGAGGTTTGGGGGCCTTCATCCAGCAGTGGATTGACCATTGCTGATGATGACGACGACAATTATGCCGACCGTATTTCCTCTGCTGAAGGTTCAAGCCGAGTAAGGATGAGCTTCTGAGATGTGCTATTTCCCCACATTGCCTACACATACTGCGAGGCCAAATAAGTCTATTTATCCACTAATATCCTTTCCCTTCACTGCATTGGACCTTCAAGTCAGAGCTCATTACTGGGGCTCACTCAGTAAATAACTAATCTTCTTGGCTACACGTCTGGCAAACACAGGGCCCAGACTCACCACTTAACCCATTCAATGCCTCAACCCCTTCCTCAGTTCTTATCCACTGAGCAGCAACCAAATCAATGGGCGCAGTCATGTCCCGTGCAAAGATGACCTATAAAAGCTTAAGCTATTGAAAATGTATTTTCTGTTTCATGTTTGGTAAAAAAAAAGCAGTGATACATTATCTCAGCAAAACCATGTGTCAAGTACGATACAATAAAAAAAACAATGTAAATGCATAAGTTGCCAGTATTTCTTTTTCCTTTTTCCTTCTTTGAAGGTCCATCAAAACACTGATGTGAAAAAAAAGTGGTTTAAATTTAGCACAGATTCCGTGTTACCATGGTTAGTAATGCACTTCTTACATCTCATGGGGACAAGGTATAATCACTGATACTGAAAAGATATGGAGAGGATAGTGTAGGGGCTGCCACCTTTGCTGCTTCAACAGAAAAAAAAAACAGCAGTACCCTTGCACATGAACAACTGTGCTGTCTAGCACATTTACTACGTCGAATAAAACACGACAGAGCCCTTGAACATTGACTAAACACAACCATATTAACTTCATGCATTTATGACTAATTACTGGTTCTGGAGTATGAAGTTGATTATTCACATTGTCTATTGAATTAAATGATTCCATCCTAGAATTTCACCCAGATTCGAAATAACACAAGTGAACAGAGTGGAACAATATGGATGGACATCCAAAATAAACACCTCATTCAAGACCCAAATATCGTACCTCCTGGCTTTGACATTCCTCAAAGACACTGGTGTAACAATCAAGTGCATCAGAACATTAACATGCTGATGTGCGCATCTCCTTCATGAATGGAAATGTCAAGACAAGCCAAAGTGATATTGTTGCCGTAGAATTTGCTCTTTCAATGGAGGAATAACAAAACTATGCAAACTCCCTGCTGAAGCCTTCTTATGGCTAGCAGAGCTCGACATTGGCATTTAGCTCCTCAACATATTGCCATCCACAAAAATAGAATAGAATAAAACTATCGTTAATTTGCTTTTAAAAGTTGTGAATACCGACTCAAAGTGCTGTTAAGTACTGTTTCTTCAGCTTTGGCATTGGCACTGGTAACATTACTTTTATTGATGTGCAATTATGAAAGACGATGGATATGATATATACATCGGCACACATGTTTATACAGTACAAATTAGGTTTTTATATGATCTGTGTGTTAATGTACGTTGAACTTCTTTCGCACCGTACGTAGCCAACCATGCTAATCGGAGGTGCGGGGGGAAGGACATCTATGTAAAAGTATAAACGTGTAATTTTTTATCCATGTGCACAAACGTTGTGCTCCATGTCGGTGGGCATTATTTACCAAGTTGAATACACAAGGCAGGTGGTTGAATGCACAACTGGACGGTACTAGCCACATCCTGTTGTGGATTACAAAGGGCACAATAGGTTTATTTTTTTTGGGATCTTGACCTTTGCGCACAATCTGCCCAAAAAGTGTAATGTTCTTTATCGACTCACAGAGAGTTGTAAAGGTTTGGCCTTGTCATGTTACCCTTGCATTAAACATTATGTTCGGCTCAATTCAGAAGGCTTGGTCAAGGGAACCCCAATGAAAATATAAAGAATTCGATCAAGTAAACTGTGAAACCACCGATCACGAAGAATAGAATGAGGAACCCTTCAGCCATCGCTACCCAGAGAGGAAGACTGATCTGCTTCAGGGAGTCTCATTTAAATGGCTGTTCTTCATTCCTCCAAACACATCCGTTCATATTGAAAATATCACACAGGCAAGGCCCTACAGAAAACAATGCGTCGTGAGTCGTTCAATCAGATTTAACATCATTACACGCCCAAGTTACAACATCCCAAAGATGGCCCAACTGCTAATGCATGCAATCAAAGGCTGAATTCAAAAAGACCTCGTCAAATGAAAGCTATTCAGCACTACAATACATACAAATTATCTATAGATACACTTAAACATGATTAAACGTATTTGTGCACAACACATCCTATTGCAATCCATATGCTATTCCTTTGCAATCGCATTTTCATTTTTACCTTGTTAATTTGCAGGTAACTTTGCGATATTTTCCACTGAACAAAAATACATGCGACAGAACTGTGTATACAATTGACTGCGTTCATATAAATGAAGGTTGTTATGGAAAGAGGATTATTGTTTTTAAAGGAGATGAAGGAAAGTGTTATAATAGCTATGTTTTAGTTAAACAATTAGCACAGGTATGTTTAGAAATACTCTCAGAAACATGCCTTAAAGTGTTTTTAAATGTTTTTTTTGTACGCTAACATTTCCCGTGCCGACATATATAAACGTATGTGACCTTAATAAGGCCAGGTACTGCCGATATACATGACCCGGAGGTTTTTAGCTTCAAACCAAAAGTGCTCAATTTATTTTCCCGTTGTTAGGTGATTGCTCAGAGGAAGTGCTGCTATAGTGACACAAACCATCTTCTCCCGGATTTCATTCATAGCCCCTGGGTGTGTCACTGTAGCCTACATGAAAAAGGGACCGA
>NW_024705577.1:0-33853 GCF_018977255.1 Callorhinchus milii | reverse complement strand
GGGTTAGAGTTGGGGTTGGAGTTGGGGGGGGTTTGGGGGTAGAGATGAGGTTGGGGTTAGAGTTGGGGGTGGAGGGGGCTGGGTGGAGTAGAGGTGAGGGTTGGAGTTGGGGGTTGGAGTTGTGGGCTGGGGTTGGGGTAGAGGTGAGGGTTGGGGTTGGCGTTGGGGTAGAGGGAGGGTTGGGGTCTGGAGTTGGGGTCTGTACGTCCGGGCGGGGTGACCTGAGTTCTGTGTTTGGTGTAGGAGGGATGAAGGAGATTGCCCTTCACACCCAGAGGCGGTACATGAGGGGCCTGGTCGGCTGTATCTCCCACCTCACGCTGTCCACTGATCACCACGTCTCCCTGGTGAGGACGCCACGGACGGCAAGAACATCAACACGTGTGAGCAAAGTAGTGAGGAGCACCCCTCTCCCCTCTCTCCTCCCCCTCCCCCCTCCTCCCCTCCCCCCTCCCCCCTCCCCCAATATACACCTGGACCAAAACCTTGAGGCCTCAGGTCATTGACAACCCACCTGAGCAGTGCAAACCACTCCCAGAGCAAAGCTCAGAGCGATCGACTCTCAGACCAAATGCTTTGCCTCCCCCCACACTTTCCTGAGACCCCCCACCCCCACCTCCCCCCCCCACCTCCCCCCCCCCCCACACCCCACAAACACACGCGCGCCATTTATCCACATGTTAATCCGTCGAGAACTTGTACCCAAACCCCATATTAATGGGAAACAGTTTCACAATCACTTACTTCAAATTATTATGAACCCCACCCTCCGACTGCGCCCCCCCCCCCCCCCCCACCCCTCTCTCTCTCTCTCTCTCTCTCACTCCGCTCTCTCTCTCTCGCTCTCGCTCTCTCTCTCTTTGTGGTCCGGTCGCTTTACGATCCCGAAGGATCGAAGGTTTTCCGGAACAATCTCTGTGTTCAGCCGGAGAAACCGTGTGCTGTCCCCTTCCACCCTCCCCTAGCAACCGCACACTCCCTAGCAACCCGCCTAGCAACCCGCCCAGCAACCACACCACCCTAGCAACCCCCCCCCCCCCAGCAACGGCACATGTACCATAGTGACAGCATCCTCTCCAGAACAGCCCATCGCCAACAGGCATCCACCCCCACCCCCCACCCCCCAAACTCCCCCTGAGTTGACATTGGTGATCACCTGGTATTGCTCAGTGGGGTGGGGGGTCTGGGCTGTGTTATTCTCTTGTTTAATGACTTGATCAGATCCCCCCCACCCATATCCCCCCCCACCACCCCCCCCCCCCCCCCTTTGCTGGTAATTGTTTGTGTAAAAGCCTCTTATTTTCCTATTAAACATTGTATTCCTGACAGTGCAGCTCAGCTCCCAGTAAAGGCTGAGTGTGTGGTGTGTGTGTGATTCTAGTGGGGAGGGTAGTCATGGGCTGGGGATCAGGGCTGAGGTTGGGATTGGTTTGGGGCTGAGGTTGGGATGGGGTTGGGGCTGGGCAGGGTTGGGCTGGGATTTGGGGCTAGTTTGGGGCTGGGGCTGAGGTTGGGATGGGGTCGGGGTTGGGCTGGGGTTGGGCTGGGATTTGGGGCTAGTTTGGGGCTGGGGCTGAGGTTGGGGATGGGGTCGGGGTTGGGCTAGGGTTGGGCTGGGGATTTGGGCTGGTTTGGGGTTGGGGGCTGAGGTTGGGTTCAGGGCTGTGGGTTGAGGCTGGGGTTTGGTTAGGATTGAGGTGGGGTTCGAGGCTGGGGTTGGGTTGGGATCAGGGCTGGGGTTTGTTTGGGGTAGTGTCTGGGTTAGCCCCTGACCCTGTGCGCCATAGTATCTGTCAGTATCATTGGGAGTTGACTTTGTACACAACAACTTAGATTTATATCGCGACCCTCAGGTCCCAGAGTGCATGAAATACACGTGACAGTTCATATGACTTAAACACATTACACAACCCCGTGGGGAGGGAAACTGAGGGTGGGGTGGGGTTGGAATTTGACTGAATACAATGACAAAGAGCTACGTCTTGAAAACGCTCTATGAAAGTGAGGGGGTTGCAGAATGGCGGAATACCTGCCCTCTGATGGTGAGGTAGATTATAGATATATAGATAAGATAATCCAGTTCCTGAGCCAGAGGGGGACTCCAGGGCCTTAATAATAACAATCCTTGCATTTGATATAGCGCTTTTCACGTCGGAGAGGACGTCCCAAAGCGCTTCACAGAACACACTGTAAAGTGAATTGACTGTATATTTGTGGGCGAACGCGGCAGCCAATTGCGCACAGCAATGTCCCACAAACAGTCGTGGGTGAAAATGACCAATTTATTATTGTTTTTGGTTTTTTTGGAGGATTATTATTAGGCTCTGTGTGGAGTAAGGAAACTTGCCCAAGGTTTCGCCCTCTGGAATTGGCAATTGGAATTGAAATTGCGTTTATATTAATATTTGAATTGAACCCAGGGTGTCACACTCCTCTGGTGTGAATAAAATTCAGTCCTCATCTCCACCTCTGGTTTTTTTGCCAATTATCTGGATCTATGTCCCTGTTACCGACCACCTGCCCAGTTACTCCAATCTACTTCTCAAATATAATTGAACACCTTGTATTAAATTCCTGTAACCTTCCCTGCTCTCAGGAAACACTCCGCTTCTCAAGTATTTTTTGTGTGTTCCAGTTTTACAATTGTTTTCCTAGTGGAGATGTGCCATATTACACTGAACTTATCAATATCAATATCAGAAATCCCTGCAAAGGAAACCTTTATAATAATAATAATAATAATAATCTCATAATAATCCCTCCAACGCAAAACAGTAATAAATTGGTCATTTTCAATCCACGACTGTTTGTGGGACACTGCTGTGCGCAATTGGCTGAGTTTCGCTCACAAATATACGGTCAATTCACTTTACAGCCCATTCTGTGAAGCGCTTCGAGACATCGAGAAGACGTGAAAAGCGCTATATCAAATGCAAGGATTATTATTATTATTATTATTATTATTATTGCAACCCAACACAGCCTGACGTATTGGCGGAAGCAGGGAAATTTCTCATTCACTCCTGTTAACTCTGCAGCCAAACCACGAATGGGGGATAGTGGTTCCAGCTGGACAAGCAGTGGGAAAGCTTGCCACGCAGCACTATCAATCACAAGCTATGGTTTTATCTGGTTAGATTCCAGCAGTTGTCCCAACACACACACTCTGGGCTCCCCAACCCTTGGTTCTCGCCAACTTGCGCCAATGAGGCCAATGAGGAGAGAGTTTCCATAAACAGGCTGCGTCCCTCCAGGAAGAGAGAGAGAGAGAGAGAGAGAGAGAGGGCGCACATTTCTTTCCAGACATAAGGTAATTTCCTCCTGTAGGTGGGAATACATGGAATTGTATCTGGTTTGGAGAAATTGATTTGTTTCCACACATTTCACATATCTGACTGATTGAATAAAAATGTGACGAATGTTGTTTGCAAATAACAGTAAGTTCTAGTGTAAAGCTTCCTGTGGATTCTTAACATTGTGGAATGAATCCCTTTCTCTGAATTTTGTGCACGATCGCCAAGAGACGCCCACAAGCTCACTGACTCACTCTACTTAGAAATACTTACTCACTGAAAAAATCCATAGATATAGCGGATAGAATATTGATAGAAACACTTACTCACTGATGCAGGTCATCCCAGGTGGAGGAGTTCGAGACAAGATGTGATCGAGGTAATAATATGATAATAATCTGGAGCTTGTGAGTCCTGTAGCGTAGTGGTTAGAGCACTCACCTCACAAGTGGGAGGACACGGGTTCAATTCCCATGCAGCACGAAACCTTAGGCAAGTTATCTCACTCGACTTATCAGCATCTGAGCCCCATCCTTCAGATGAGACATTAAACTGTACGCCTGTTCAGGTGGGCATTAAAGACCCTGCAGCACTTCACGGCTGTTTGTCAGACATTGCTGTGTGCAAACTGTGCTGCCGCATTCACTCACAAAACACACAGTCACTACACTTTACAGTAAACCCTGTGGATCACTTCAAAACGTCCTCCCAGCACGAAAGGCGCTGGATCGAATGTCTGGATTGCTGTTATTACCTGACGTTTTCCCCACAGGAGTTTCTTTATTTTTTAAAAAGAAACTGGTTTCCGACTTCAGGTTTAAGACACGTAGAGTGGTGGTTAATGCACTCACCTCACAAGCAAACTCAGGGGGAAAACTTAGACACGTTTCCTTACTCCACACACCTCTTCTTACCGAGCAGTAAGCTATAATAATAATAATCCTTGTATTTGGTACAGCCCTTTATCACATCTTCTCAAAGCGCTTCACAGAGTATACAGTAAAGTGTAGTGCCTGTGTATTTTGTGGGCGAAACACGGCAGCCAATTGCACACAGCGGCGTCCCACAAACACTCGTGGATTGAGTGACCACATTTTTTTGAACAGATTATTACTCCCCGAAAGCAATCCACCAATCAACTACAACAACAACAACTTGGATTTATATAGCGCCCTCCACGCCGGATGGCGTCTCAGAGCGCTTCACAGTAACGGATCCCGGGGCCGACCCAGGGGGAGGGGGAGGAGCCAGGGGGAGTGGGGGAAGGTGATCAAAACCACGGTCGAAAAGAAAGGTCTTCGGCCGAGACCTGAAAATAGGAAGAGAGGGGATGAGGGGAAGGGAGTTCCAGAGCCTCGGAGCATTGTGGCTGAAGGCACGGCCGCCGAGGGTGGAGCGGAGGACTCGGGGGACGAGGAGGAGGCCAGACCTGGAGGAATGAATGCAATGGGTACTGCTGTGAGGAAAGAGGAGGTCAGAGAGGTAGAAAGTGTGGAGGAGTGGAAGGATTTGAAGACAAGGGTGAGGATCTTGCAGTCAATCCTCTCTGGGACAGGGAGCCAGTGCAGTCTGGTGAGGACTGGGGTGATCGGGGAGCGGGGTTTGGTGCGGGTGAGAATGGGCGCAGAGTTTTGAATAATCTGGATGATCCAGAGGAGAGGGACTGGTTGGTGACCAGCAAGTTGGTGGGGAGAGGGCCGATGCAGCAGGTGGTGGGTTTCATGGAGATGATGGTAGGTGAGAGGAAGGAGGGAGAGATGGGGAGGAAGGAATGTAGAATGGGGGCGGTGGTACGAGCAGATGATAGGGAGAGTGAGGGTGACAGACGTGGTGGGTGACGAGAGGCAGGAGGATGAGGCTGCCTGGCGGATGTTGTGAATTTTAGATGAAAAGAAGTCCATGACCTCCTCGCACTTGGCATTGGATGTGAAGATTGAGGAGGCCTGAGGGGGGCACGGAGGAGGATTTTAGGGTTGTGTTTAGCCTCCAAGATGTTGTTGGAGTAGAAGCCATTTTTGCGTGTGTCAAAGAACAGCAGTAGCAGTGGGAGAGAAGGACAGAGGGGGAGTAGCGGATAGAGGGGGGGAGGGAGCAGAGACATTTAGAGAGGAGGGGTGGCTCGGGTCGGGGCAGCAGCCAAAACGCGTACCAAGAGAGCAGGAGCGAGCGATCAGTGGGACGGCATCAGCTGCAGACTGTGTGGTCATGGCTGGGGGCAGTGCCAGGGCTGTTGTTGTTGTTGCTGATTTTTTAACTGTGACGTCACGCGATCCACTGATCAACTAACAACCGGGTTCCTACTGACTGTTGGGTAAACAGATGCCGTGGAGTAAGGAAGCTTGCCCAAGGTTTCGCCCCCCTACCCAGGAATCAAACCCGCGTCCTCTCGCTTGTGAGTCGAGTGCTCTAACCACTGAGCTACAGGAATATATTCTGTGGAGCACTTTGAGACGTGTCGACAATATGATAACAACAACAAAACTACATTGTAAAGTGCCTTTCACGTTGGGAGGACATCCCGAACCGCTGAACAGTCGGGGATCAGGACCCCGAAAGTGTGGGGGGGGCAGGGTTGGGGCGAGGAAGAGCAGAGGGGTAGGAGGGCGACTGAAGGCACGGTTGAACACGAGGGTTTTGAGTCATATCTTGAAGGAGGCAAGAGAGGGAGCGAGGCGAAGGGATTGTGGGATGGAGTTTCAGAGTGGGGGCAGAGAGGCTGAAAGCCCGGCCACCGATGGTAGGGCTGGTCGGGCGGGAGACATTGAGCAGGCCGGAGCCCGCTGAATGGAGGGAGCGAGCAGGTAGATAGGTCAGCAGGTCAGAGATGCATGAGGGGGGCAAGGCCATGGATGGCCTTGAAAGTGAGGACAAGGATCTTGAACTCGATCCTCTGGGGGATGGGGAGCCAGTGGAGTCGGGTGAGGGTGGGGATGATGGGGGTCGCCGAGCCTGGTGTGGGAGAGGACACGAGCTGCAGAGTTCTGGATGACCTGCAGCTTGTGGAGGGAAGAGTTGGGGGAGGCCGATAAGGAGGGAGTTCCATAATCGACCCTTGAGATGACGAATGTGGTGTATGAGGGTTTTCGTGTCCTGAGGGGTGAGGCAGTGGCAGAGTTGGACAATATTGCAGAGATGGGGGAAGGCAGAGCATGTCATGGTATGGGTGTGGCAGAGAAAGGACAAGGTGCCCAGGTTCCTAACTGGCTTGATGAGGAAGATTTTGTAACCGTGGGTGCTGGTGCTGCCAGTGTCTGAGGTGCTGAGGTGCTGGGATGAGCCAATCAGGAGGGCCTCAGTCTTGCTGACATTCAGCTGTAGAAAGTTGGGTCTCATCCAAGTCTTTATGTCAGATAGACAATCTTGTCAGGACATGAGTGTTCCTGGAATAGAGGGTGGAGGCAGAGAGATAGAGTTGAGTGTCATCCAAGTACATTTGGAAGTTGATCTGCGGATCATGTCACCAAGGGGGAGCATGTAGACGTTGAAAGAGGAGGGGACCAAAGATATAGCCCTGAGGAACATCACCACAAAACAGTGGTGGGGGCTGGAAGAGAAACCGTTGGCGGAGACAAATTGGAGATGGTGTGAGAGAAAAAACCGGAACCATTCAAGGACAGAACCTTTGAAGGTTGAGTTGAGAGGAGAGGTGGTGGAGGAGGAATGGAGTTTTCCACGGTATTGGAAGGCAGCAGAGAGGTCAAGGAAGACGAGGAGGCAGAGGGAGTCCTGGTCATGGGTGGACAGGATGTCGTTTGTCACCTGTGCTGTGAGAAGCACGGAAAAGCCAATTGGAGGAACTCCGTGAGGGGAGTGGTAGGAGAGGAATGAGTGAAGCAACGACTCTTTCAAGGACCTTGAAAAGGAAAGGGAGATGGGATGGTATTAGAAAGCAGGGATGAGACCAGGGAAGGGTTATTCAGGATGGGAGTGGACTATAGCTATTTTTAGGGGTATGGGAACTGGAGGATTCTGCAATTAATGTATTCATAGGATCACAGAATCATACAGCACACAAGGAGGCCATTTGACCCATCATGTCTGTCTTTCATAAGAGCTATTCAAATTAATCCCACTCCCCCGCTCTCTCCCCATAGCCCTGATCAACCCCCCGCTCTTTCCCCATAGCACTGCAAACTTGTCCTCCCCAAATAATTATCTCCCTTCTCTCTTAAAAAGTTGTTATGGAATCGGCTTCCCCTCATCCTTTCAGGCAATGGCATTCCCAGATCCCAACAACTCGCTGGTGTGTAAACATTTCTCCTCCCCTCCCCTCTGTTTCTTTTAACAACTATTTTAAACTGGTGCCCTCCGGGTTAGCGACCCCACCGGCCAGTGGAATAGTCTCTCCTGTTCACCCTATCGAATCCCCTCATAATATTGAAACTTCTATTAAGTTTCCTCTTAACCCTCTCTGCTCCAAGGAGAATAATCCCAGTGTCTCCGGCCTCCTCCTGATCACTGAAGTCCCTTATTCCTGGTACCAATTCAGCATAGAAGTCCTGTAGTTTCAGTAGTTAGAAGCGAGAGACCTGGGTCGATTCCCAGCAGGGCAAAACCCCTGGGCAAGTTTCCTTATTCCCCACACCCAATAATAATCCCTGAAGAAAAAAAAACAACAATAAATTGGTCACTTCAATCCACGACTGTTGTGGACGCTGCGGTGTGCAATTGGCTGCTGCATTTCGCCCACAAATACACAGTCAATTCACTTTACAGTATAATTCTAAGAAGCGCTTTGAGACGTCTCGAAGACATGAAAAGCGCTATACAATAAATGTAAGGGATTATTTATTTATTATTTACCATGCTAGTAAATCTTCTTTGCGCCCTCTCCAATGCCTTGACATCCTTCCTAAAATGGTGGGGCGCAGAAACTGAACTCGTGTTTATGTAAAGGTTCATCATAACTTCCTGATTTTTGCATTCTATTTATTTATAAAACCGAGTATCTTGAATGTTTTTTTAACAGCTTTACCCACTTGTCCGGCCACCTTAAAAGATTTACTTACATGAACCCCCAGGTTCTCCTGTTCCTTCACCCCTTTAAAAATTCTACCTTCAGCTTATATTTCCTCTCTTCACATCAATATTCTTCCCCCTCCTATATATTATTATTTATAATAATCCTTTTATTTGATAAAGCATTTGATAAAGCGCTTTATCACATTGTTGTGACATCGCAAAGCTCCCCCCACCCCACAAACATACACAGACCCACAGTGACACATAGACACCCAACTCGTACAGACACGGAAGCAGTAAACAGTGAGAAGGATAGGAGCCGACTGCAGGAAGACATAGACAGATGGTAAAATGGGCGACACATGGCAGATGAGTTTCAATGTGGAGAAATATGAGGTAATGCATTTTGGAAGAAAGAATGAGGGGCAATATAGGCGGTAATACAATCTTAAGGGGGTAAAACAACAGAGAAACCTGGGGGTCAGGTAAATGAATCCTTGAAGGTGGCAGGACAGGGAGATAAGGCTACAGGTCATAAAGGGCATATGGGATACTGGGCTTTATAAATAGGGGCATAGAGTACAAGAGTCAGGAGGTTATGATTAACCCATATAAACACTGGTTAGGCCTCAGTTAGAATACTGCCCCAGTTCTGGGCCCCACACTATAGGAAGGACGTTAAGGCATTGGAAAGGGTACAGAGGAGATTTACGAGGATGGGACCAGGAATGAGGGACCGTGATGATGAGGAAAGGCGAGAGAGGCCGGGATTATTCTCATTGGAGCAGAGAAGTTACGAGGACCTAAATAGGATGTCTTCAAAATCATGAGGGGATTTGATGGGTTAGAAAGGAAAAGCTGTGCCCACTGGTGGGTGTGTCGGTGACTCGAGGTCACAGATTCAAAATGGTCTCTAAAAGAAGCCGAGGGGAGAAGAAATTTTTTCAACGCAGCGAGTTGTTTGAATCTGGAAGGCACCGCCTGAAAGGGCGGTCGAGGGCCGATTCGATAACTCCTTTTAAAAACGCGGTGGACGGGTATTGAGAGGACGGGTCTGCAGGGTTATGAGGAAAGGGCCGGGGAGTGGGACTGACATTACATTGCTCTATTCAAAGAGCTGCACAGACTCGGATGGGCCGAATGGCTCTTTTTGTGCTGTACGATTCTATATCTATGATTCTATGTAGCACTTTGTCAAATGCCTTTTGAAAGTCCATATAAACTATATCAACTGCACTACCTTTATCCACTCTCTCCGTTACCTCATCGAAAAATTCTATTAGATTTGTTAGACAAGATTTGCCTTTAATAAATCCATGTTGGGGGTCCCTAATTAACCCATATTCTTCTAAGTGAAGATTTATTCTGTCCCGGATTATACTCTATGCCCCTATTTATAAAGCCTAGTATCCCATATGCCCTTTTTACAGCTTTATCTCCCTGTCCTGCCACTTATCTCTTATCTGTCCTGCCTCCTTCAAGTCCCACCTCAAAACCTTCCTCTGTCCATGCCATCGGCCACCCCCTTCCCCTCCCCTCCCTTCTCCCCCCCTGACCCCAGCTCAGGTCTGAAATGCTGTACACTGTCCAGGCCTTGGGACGTTCTCCCGACGTGAAAGGCGCTATACAAATGTAATCTTGTTGTTGTTGTGAAGGCAAAACGGCCTTACGGCTGAGACTGGCTGGAATTTTAGACCTCTGCTACTTAGGCTCCTCAATTTACAATGTGCGGCTGCCGCTTGTGTATATGTGTGTGTGAGAAAGAGAGAGAGAGATAAATAGAGAGAAGCCAGTATGGAATTCTGTTCACTGGGCACTTTTCCAAACCACATATAATCTCTTGTTCCTTAGCCCGACCCCCACCCTCTCTCTCTCTCTCCCTCCAGAAAGGCAGATAGTATTTTCCGATGACGGTGACGGTGTGTGAATGTCTACGTATCTGTGCAGGGGTAAGGGGAGGGTGAGGTTCCTCAAGGAAGTAGGCGGAAGACACTTACTTGGAATCACAGTGGCTTTAAAGTTTATATTTTTCTCACTTGCTTTGGTTTTGTGTGGGCAAAATCATTTTGATTCCCAGTGATTAGTCACTCACTTTGACCGAGAGTTTTGTCTAGCTGAGTCTTAGCTCACGTTGCACCAAATCCCATGAATAGAGATTTCGTGGAAATACAATTAGCCGTAATTCTCATCAGAAATCAATCTCCAGAATTTCCATGTTTACGTGGAAAGCATGGAATGCTCAGTGTGGTTTGGATACTCTTTAGGCTAATAATAATCCTTGTATTTGATAAGGAGTCTATTGATGTGAACTCAGAACTCATCTCAAAGCGCTTCACGGGACATATTGTAAAGTGGATTGACTGTGGATTTCAATATGTTTCGCTCTGTGACAACCCTGCAAGCTTGTGAGTTCACCTTTGGAACTTTATGAGCTACGCTCGCAAAGTCCGCAACACCTTTTTAAAATACTTTCTTGTGTATCTTGATAGCTCCAAACACGTCTACTACACGATCAAAATCTAGTGTCTGTGTCAAACCCTACTCAATAGACAGGATTGCGAGTGTGTTCACTTTCTCCTGGATCGTTGTAGACCTCAGTGAGTTTTTGATGAGACTCAACTTTGTGAACGAGTGTCACCTTGACAGACTGTCACCTTGGGCGTGTTAAGAACATTTGCGGCGTCTCCTTAGAGCTGAACTGGCCCCAAGGTGACGTTTGGCAACGGAATGTCGGAATCGAGCCACCGCTCTGTGTGACAGTCTCCAGTCTGGTTCCTGAGCCACGTGGGTCCACAGTATTCCAGGGCACTCACTGCTGATGACTAGGCCAGAGCCCGATGAGCAGAGGGAGCGAACAGGATGGTAGAGGGTTAGGAGGTCGGAGAGCTGGTGGGTAGCAAGACCATGGAGGGCTTTGAAGGTGAGGATCAGGATATTGAACTGTATCCTTTGTGTGATGGGAAGCCAGTGGAATTGGGCAAGGATGGGGGTGATTAGGGATACGGATCCTAGTGCGGGAGAGGACATGGGCAGCAGAGTTCTGGATGACCTGCAGCCTGTGGAGGGAGGAGTTGGGGAGGTTTGCACAATCAAGTAATAGAGGAATCCTTTCTAGTAATCACAGTGTTGTTAAAGTTAGCATTGTTTTGACTTGCTGTGGTTTCTGTGGACAAAACCGCTGTGATTGCCTGTAATTAATCTTACACTCTGTCCAACTGAACATCCAGGAACTGACTCCCACTGCCACGAACCGTGAATCCCAATAAGTAGAGATCTCATAGAGTTGTTACCGGTATCTCAATCGGCCTTTAAACCCACCAACAACCTGTCCCTGGGATTTCCTGTGAAACTGATAATTCTCAGTGGAATCCTCAGTGTGGTTTGGAGACGCATAATAATAACAATAATAATGACAATATTAATAATAACAATAATAATAATAATAATAATAACAATAATAATAATAATTCTTGCATTGATATAGCGCCTTATCATATCGTTGAGGCGTCTCAAAGTGCTTCACAGACTATACTGTAAAGTGAATACTGTAAAGCACATAAAGGAAAAAAGGTTAGTTAAAGGTAGGGTGGGGCCAGTCAAAGGCAATGACGGCCATCTTGTTGTGGAGGCAGAGGGATGGCTGATGTACTGAACGAGTACTTTGCATCTGTCTTCACAACGGAAATGGATGCCCCAAATGCCGCAGTATTGGATGAGAGGGCAGAGGAATAGATCAGATTACTATAGACAGAGAGGAAGTTCTGAAAAGATTGACTGGGCTCAAAATTGATAAGTCCCCAGGACCAGATGGGTTTCACCCAAGGTTGCTGTGGGAGATACGGGTTCAAATAGCGGAGGCTTTGGCCATTATATTTCAATCATCATTGGACACAGGAGTGGTGCCAAGAGACTGGAGAGTGGCTAATGTTACCCCACTCTACAAAAAGGGGCAGAAAGACAAACCCGGAAATTACAGGCCAGTCAGCCTAACCTCGGTAATAGGAAAACTACTGGAGACCATAATCCGGGACAGAATAAATCTCTACTTAGAGGAACACGAGGTAATTAGAGACAGCCAACATGGATTTGTTAAAGGCAAATCTTGCCTAACAAATCTAATAGAATTTTTTGAAGAGGTGACTGCGAGGGTTGATGAGGGAAATGCGGTGGACATTATTTACACGAATTTTAAAAATGCTTTTGACACAGTGCCGCATAAGAGGTTAATAAAAAAATTAGAGGCCCACAGTATTAAGGGGACAGTTTGGATTAGGAACTGGCTGAGTGACAGAGAGCAGAGGGTGGTGGTTAATGGGTGTTTCTCGCAATGGAAGGAGGTGTGCAGCGGTGTCCCCCAGGGATCGGTATTGGAACCACTGCTTTTTCTAATATATATTAATGATCTGGACTTGGGCATAGGGAGCACTATTTCCAAGTTTGCAGATGATACCAAGTTAGGTAGGGTAGTAAATAGTGAGGAGGACTGTAACCAACTGCAGGCAGACATACACAGAATGGTGGAATGGGCTGACATGTGGCAGATGGATTTCAATGTGGATAAGTGTGAGGTGATATACTTAGGAAAAATGATAGGAGGCAATATAGACTTGGAGCTCAATCTTAAGGGGGGTGAACGTACAGAGAGATCTGGGTGTTCAAGTAAGCAAATCATTAAAGGTAGTGGGGCAGGTAGATAGGCAGTAAAAAAGGCATTTGGTGTACTGAGCTTTATTAGTAGGGCATAGAGTATAAGAGTAGGGGTTATGGTTAATCTGTACAAAACACTGGTTAGGCCTCAGCTGGAGTACTGCGTCCAGTTCTGGGCACCTTACTCAGGAAGGACATTAAGGCACTGGAAAGGGTGCAGAGGAGATTCACGAGAATGATACCAGGAATGGGGAACCTTAGCTATGAGGACAGGCTGGAGAAGTTAGGACCTTTCCCATTAGAGCAGAGAAGGTTACGCGGGGACTTGATAGAGGTCTTCAAGATCATGAAAGGTTTCGACAGGCGAGATAGGGAAAAGCTGTTTCCGCTGGTAGGTGTGTCCGTGACCCACGGTCACAGTCTTAAGATATCTACCAAAAGAAGCAGAGGGGAGGTTAGAAGAAATTTTTCACTCAGCGAGTTGTTAGAATTTGGAATGATCCGCCCGAAAGGGCAGTGAAGTCCGATTCGATAACAGCTTTTAAGAGAGGACTGGACAGGTATCGGGGAAGACGGGTTTGTGGGGTTATGGGGAGAAAGCTGGTGATTTGGGGTTAGTGAAAGTGACGCTCTGTCAAAGAGCCGCACAGACTCGATGGGCCGAATGGCCTCCTTCTGCGCCATAACATTCTATGATTCTATGATTCTATGTATGTGTGTGTGTATGTGTATGTGTGTGTATGTATGCGTATGTTTGTATATGTATGTATGTATGTGTGTGTCTATGTGTATATGTGTGTGTGTATGTTTGGGACGTCTAGAAGACGTGAAAAGCGCTATATCAAATGCAAGGATTATTATTATTATGTGTTGCATGTCTTTGCGTGTATGCATGTTCCTTGACGTGTGCTCTGATTTCATGCAACACAGACTGTCTCAGCTTCTGTGGAATGTTTACACAGCCTCACTTTTGGCCCTGATCTCAGTGTTGGCTCCGAGGTATGTGGGTTGCGTAACCGGAAGTCAGTGTCTTTGCAATCTACAGCCCACCTCACTCGCCCCCCTAGCAGCCCACCTTCCCCTGAACCCCCCCCCTCCCGCCACCCCCACCCCCACCCACCAGCCCTCAGCCCAAGACAAACTTTCATATTATTAACTCTGAGCATCTCACATTGTTTCACAGATCTTTACGGTTAGGTGTAAGGAGTGTCTGCTCTCAGCCGTCTGCACTCTCGCCTCAAGATTTGGGTTCGAGCCAAACTCATCCCCCACCATCCCCTCCCTCGCTTTCAGGGTACAGAGCTGTGCAGTGCAGTGCTGGGGGTGGGGAGAGAGAGGGAGAGAGCATTGCATTGTCAGAGATGCCGTCCTCCGGATGAGACGAACCCTGAGAAGTGCTTTCAGACCTGGAAGGCGCTGGGTCAGATGTCAGGGTTATCATTAATTTTATCATCTTCAATCTCATGTGGAGTCCCATATTGCAGTGTTTAGAGCCCTCACCTTGCAAGCCAGAGGACCTGGGTTCGATTCCCGGGCAGGACGAAACCTTAGACAAGTTTCCTTACTCCACACACCTCTGTTTTCGCAGCAGTGAGTAGGAACCCGGTTGTCAGTCGATTGGCGGATCGCTTTCTGGGGGTAATTAATAATCCCTCCAAAAAAAGTTGCTCACTCAATCCACGACTGTTTGCGGGGACACTGCTGGGCCAATTGCCTGCCGCGTTTTGCCCACAAAATACAATTCACTCCACAGTATATTCTGTGAAGCCCTTTGAGACGCCTGAAATGTGTGATAAGGCGCCATATCAAATACAGGATTATTATTATTAAATCTCAGCCTCTGGCGAAGGAGTCTCCAACAGTGAAACCGTTGATCAGGATTTACTGCTGTGATTTATGCTTTGTCAGATTCCCCTGAAGCATGTCTTAACTTACAATGCATGGGGGATGGGCGGGGGAGTGACTGAGTCACTGATAGACGGTGTGTGGCTGTGGGTGACGTTGGCTGATGTCAGTGGAAAGGTGAGGGCGGAGAGTTTGAAACTTGCTGCATAAATACACCTGAGCTCAGGGCAGCTTCACACTCAGCTCCTCACAGCTCAGCTCCTCACAGCTCAGCTCATCACAGCTCAGCTCCTCAGTCACAGACAGCCAACAGCATGGACACCAAGATCATCCTCCTTCTCCTGGTCACAGCCCTCACTGCTCTCCACACCACACAAGGTGAGTGTCTGCTGCCTCCTGCCTCCCACACCAACCTCACTCCGTTTCTCTTCTCAATCTCTGCCGTCAAGTGGACTTGGGTTTGAGCCCCAGATCGGGGTATCTGAGCTCACAGTCCAGGCTGACACTCCAGCGCAGGGCTGGGGGGACACAGAGAGAGAGAGAGAGAGAGATACTTTGTCAAAGGCTCCATCCTTCGGATGAGATATTAAACAGAGCTCCCCCCAACTCTTTGTACGTTCAAGCCCAATGCACACTCTGGGGTCCCCCAAAGCCTTGGCTCTCACCAACCTGCGCCTAATACTCTCCGGAATTAGGTAAGCAGGAGCCCTCCCTCCAGGGAGAGAGCGCACATTCCATCCCAACTATCTATCTCTGGCATTTCCAGGTGTAGGAGGGATGGACGGAAATCTCAGCTGTGTTTGGAGACTCTTAAGCAAAGCTGATGGGTTTCCCCGTGTGTCAGACACCCGACTGGGCAAAAAATAATTCAGGTGGTCATTAAAGGGAACGGTTGCCTGTTATTTGGTGAGCGCTGTACATCCAGGAGAGAGAGAAATAAAAAGTGTTGTTCGAGAGAAAGAGAGAGAGAATAATGGTGTGTGTTTTTACAGGGTTTCCAGCATTCCCACCTATCTCATGTTGCACCCGGGTGGTTAATTACTTCACCAAACACCTGGGGAAACGGGTCACGAAAGTGGAGATTCAGAAAACTAATCACTGCACGATCAAGGCCGTTGTGTAAGTTTTACTCACAGAAATTTATTATTGATAACAATAATAAACCTTGCATTTGATATAGCACCTTACCACACAGTTGCGATGTCTCAACGCGCTTCAAACAATATACTCTAAAGTGTTGTGACTGTGTATTTTGTGGGCGAAACGTGGCGGCCCAATTGCCCACAGCAGTGTCCCACAAACAGTCGTCATAATATTAATCTTTGCGCCTCACGTAGCGCCTTATCAAGTCTTCGCAACGTCTCAAAGCGCTTCACAGCATATACTGTAACGTATGGTGACTGTATATTGTGGGTGAAACACACGTGTTGTGTGGGGTGTTGAGCAGTGTGTGACTGCGGGTTGGTTATTATGGGATGGCGGGGGTGTCTGGTTGCTAATGGGCTGTGTTTTGATGTCTCTTAGGCTTCACATACGCAAACGTAAGCTTTGCGTGGATCCCAATAACAAGGTTCTGAAAAAGTGGCTGAAGGCGAGAAAGATCCCCATGTGAGGGTGTGCGAGCGACGACCAGGACGAGGGGAGGGGAAGGGGAGATCCCGGATGGAAGTGAACCCCAACCACGGAAAGCCCACATGTGCCACTTGCTCCGAGGCCTTCAGTCATCCAGACACACAGGCCTCTCGCCTACACCTGTCCCGAGCACCAACTGAGCGCAGTGATTCGGGCAGGACTGCACTTTAAGACACTCACACTGTGAAACGTTCTGTACACGCCTTATACACGCCTCTTACACACTCTGTACATGTGTGCAATGCAATATTTATCACCGTTGTTGGTCAGACCGATTTAATAAATAACAGTTTTTGTTAATATTTGAATCTGAGTTTCATTCAATCATCCTCTCCGCGACTTTCGCTCTCTCTCTCCATCTCTCCTTCCCTCTCCATCTCTCCTTCCCTCTCCATTTCTCCCCCTCTCTCCATCTCTCCCTTCCTTTCCATCTCTCCCTCCCTCTCCATCTCTCGTCTCTTTCTCCATCTCTCCATCTCCCATCTCTCTCTCCATCTTTACCCTCCCTTTGCATTGGGGCTCGGCCTGGGGTTGAGATCAGTGTTTGCGGTGAGGGTTGGGGCTGGGTTTGAAGTTAAAGTTGGGCTGGGGTTTGGGTTGTGCCTGGGATTTTGTTTGGGGGTTGGGGCCGGGTTTGAGATTGGGGTGGGGCTGGTGTTGTGGCTGGGGTTGGGGTTCAGCATTATGGGAAATATTGAGCTCCTGACCACCTTCTTTTGGCTGAGATTGGTATTGCAGCACTTCCCATCTGAGGAGTGTGACCTGCCCTCACACAGAGAAAGCAGAGATACTGGAATGCAGAGCTGACTTGAGCACCTGGTCACGAGCTCAGGTCGGGCTTGTCCTGCTGAAGAGGCCATCCCATGACCTGGTGAAGTTCAGCTCTGCATTGTCCTTTGATAATCTGTGGCCTGGAAAAGTTTGGGGGGGGTCTTGTCTGAACTAATCATCCCTCCCTCTCCATTTCTCCCCTTCCTCTCCATCTCTCCATCCCTCTCCATCTCTCCATCCTCTTCCCCTCTCCTCATGTATCCCTCCCTCTCCATCTCTCGCCTGCCTCTCCATCTCTCCCCTCCCTCTCCATCTCTCTCCCTCACCCCATCTCTCCTCCCTCTCTTCATTGCTCCTCTCCCTTTTCATCTATCATATCCCTCCCCATCTCTTCCCTCTATCTCAATTTGTGCCTTCCCTCTCCATCATTCCCTCCCTCTCCATCTCTCCCCCTCCTTGCATCTCCATAAGACATAGGAGCAGGAGTAAGCTATTTGGCCCCTTGCGCCTGCCCTGCCATTTAATAAGATCATGGCTTCTTCTAACCTAAATCCATTTACCCGCCCTATCCCATATCCCATAATCCCTCTGTCCTCTAGAAATCTATCAACCTCAGTCTTGAATCTTGCTCTCCCTCTCCATCTCTCCTCACTCTCCATCTTTCTCCATTCTCCATCTCTCCTCTCCTCCATCTCTCCCTCTGTATCTATTATCTTCCTCTCCATCTCTCTATCTCCATCTTTCCCCTCCCTTTGGGTTGGGCCTGAAATTGAGGTCAGGATTTGGGGCTAGTGCTATGGTTGGGGCTGGGGTTGATGTTGGGATTGGTGTTGGAGTTGCGGTTGGTGCTGGGGATGGTTCTGTGTTTGGGGTTGGCGGCAGGTGTTGGAGTTGGGGTTGAGTTTGAGGTTGGTGTTGCGTTTGGGGCTGGGGTTGGGGATGGGTTTTGGGCCGGTTCTATGGTTTGGGTTGGGGTTGCGGTTGAGGTTGTGGCTGGGTTTGGGGTTGGAGTTGAGGTTGGTATTTGGGCTGGGGTTGGGGCTGGCATTGGGTTCAGGTTGGTATTTGGAGCTGGGTTTGGGGCCAGGCTGGTGTTTGAGCTGGGCCTGGGGTTTTGGTTGGTGCTGGGGGTGTGGCTGGGTTTAAGGTTGGGGTTGGGGTTGAGCCTGGGGTTGGAACTCAGGTTGGTATTTAGGGCTGAGGTTGTGTCTGGTGTTGGGGTTGGAATTGGTGCTGTGGTTGGGGTTGACGTTGGTATTTGGGGCTGGAGTTGGGGTAGGGACTGGGACTGGTTTTGGGGTTGGAGCTGGGGTTGGTATTGGGGTTGGTGTAGGGGCTGGTATTAGGGTTGGGGTTGGTGCTGGGTTTGGGGCTGGTTTTGGGATTGGGGTTGAGGTTGGTATTTGGAGCTGGGGTTGGGGTTGGGGCTGAGGTTGGTATTCGGGGTTGGGTTTGGAGTTGAGGCTGGGGATTGTAGTTGAGGTGGGGGGGGGTTGGGTTGATGTTGGGGATGTATTTGAGGCTAGGGCTGCGCCTGGGTTGGTGCTGATGCTGGAGATGGGGTTGGAGCTGATGTTGGGGTTGGTATTGTGGTTGGGGCTGGGATTGGGGTTGGGGTTGGGGTTGAGGTTGGGGCTAGGACTGGGGTTGTGGTTTGGGTTGGGTTTGGGGTTGGATCTGGTGTAGCGGTTGATATTGGTATTTGGGTTTGTGGTTGGGGCTGGTGATGGGTTTGGGGCTGGGGTTGAGTTCGGGGGCTGTGGTTGGGGCTCAGGTTTCAGGCCGTGGTAGGTGTTGGGGCTGAGGTTGGGGTTGAGTTTGAGGTTGGGGCTAGGGCTGGGGTTGTGGTTTGGGTTGGGTTTGGGATTCGGTTTTGGGTTGGGGTTGCAGTTGATTTGGGTATTTGGGTTTGGAGCCTGGATTGTTGCTGGGGTTGGGGTTGGATTTGGGATTGAGGTTGCGGTTGTGGTTTGGGCTGGGGTTGAGGCTGATGTTGGAGCTGGGATTTGGGATGGCGTTGGGGCTGGGGTTGGGATTGAGGTTGGTGTATGGGTTTGCGGCTGGGGTTGGGGCTGGGGTTAGGGCCCGGGTTGAGGCTTGCGTTGAGGCTGGGATTGGAGCTGGGATTGGGGTCGGGGGCTGTGATTGGGGCTTAGGTTTGAGGCTGCGGCAGGTGTTGGGGCTGGGGTTGGGGTTGAGTTTGAGGTTGGGCTTGTGGCTGGGGTTGGGTTTGAGGCCAGGGCTGGTGTTTGGGGATTGGGTTGAGGCTGGGGTTGAGATTGAGGTTGGGATTTGGGGCTGGGGGTAGGGCTACTGTTGGGGTTGGGGCTGAATTTGGAGTTGGGGTTGAGGTTGATATTTAGGGTTGGGGCTGGGGTTGGGCTGGGTTTGAGGTTTGGGCTGGGGTTTGTATTTGGGTTTGGGTTTGGGGTTGGAGTTGAGGCTGGGGATGGTGGTTGAGGTTGGGGTTTGGGTTATGGTTGGGGTTGAGTTTGAGGCTGGGGCTGCACCTGGGTTGGTGCTGGGGATGGGGATGGAGCTGGGGGAGGGACTAGCATTATGGTTGGGGCTGGGGTTGGGTTTGGGGTTGGGCTGTGTGTTGGGTTGAGGCTGGGGATTGAGGTTCAGGATGGGGTTTGGGGCTGGGCTGTGGGTTGGGTTGAGGCTGGGAGTTGGGGTTGAGGCTGGGGGTTGGGGCTGCGCTGTGGGTTGGGTTGAGGCTGAGGTTGGGGCTTGGGAATGCGAATGGTGCTGGTGCTGGAGAAAGGCTTCAATATTGGAGACACCATCCTCCAAGAAGACATTAAACTGAGGTGGTGTCTGTACCTGTTGAGGTGGGCATAGAGTTGCCACCCCCGAGGCCACTGATGGACAAAACCCCCTTTCCGAGCGAGACAGCTGAGACGTGATCTTTAGGCTAAGGTCAAGTGTAGTTACTGTTCACATCAATTAGTCCTTGAGCTAAAGCAATGCTGGACTTCATCTCCTCTTGAGATTGGCTTGTGTTGGTTGCCTCGACCCAATCTCACCCATAACTGCGCATTATGGGAAAGATTGAGCTCCTGACCACCCTCTGTTGGCTGGGATCGGTATTGCAGCACTTCCCATCTGAAGTTTCACAACTGGCCCCAAGGTGACGTTTGGCAACGGAATGTCGGAATCGAGCCACCGCTCTGTGTGACAGTCTCCAGTCTGGTTCCTGAGCCACGTGGGTCCACAGTATTCCAGGGCACTCACTGCTGATGACTAGGCCGGAGCCCGATGAGCAGAGGGAGCGAACAGGATGGTAGAGGGTTAGGAGGTCGGAGAGCTGGTGGGTAGCAAGACCATGGAGGGCTTTGAAGGTGAGGATCAGGATTTGAACTGTTTTCTTTGTGTGATGGGACGCCAGTGGAATTGGGCAAGGATGGGGGTGATTAGGGTTATGGATCCTAGTGCGGGAGAGGACACGGGCAGCAGAGTTCTGGATGACCTGCAGCCAGTGGAGGGAGGAGTTGGGGAGGCCGCCAAGCAGTGAGTTTGCACAATCAAGTCTTGATGTAATAGAGGAATCCTTTCTAGGAATCACAGTGTTGTTAAAGTTAGCATTGTTTTGACTTGCTGTGGTTTCTGTGGACAAAACCGCTGTGATTGCCTGTAATTAATCTTACACTCTGTCCAACTGAACACCCAGGGGGAGGGAGAGGGAAGGCAGACAGGTGGGAGGGAGATCAAAGGCATGGCCAAAGAGAAGGGTCTTGAGACCAGCCTTGAAGGCAAGTGAGGAAGCGAGGCGAAGGGACCGTGGGATGGAGTTGCAGAGTGTGGGGGCAGAGTGGCTGAAAGCCCGGCCACCGATGGTTGGGCGGGAGACATGGAGCAGCCGGAGCCCGATAAACGGAGGGAGTGGGCAGGTTGGTAGGGAGTCAGCAGGTCAGAGAGGTAGGAGGGGGCGAGGCCATGGATGGCCTTAAAGGTGAGGACGAGGATCGTGAATTCAATCCTCTGGGGGATGGAGAGCCAGTGGAGTCGGGCGAGGGGGGGAGTGACGGGGTCACGGAGTCTGGTGCCCGAGAGCACACGAGCTGCAGAGTTCTGGATGATCTGTAGATTGTGAAGGGAAGAGGTGGGAAGGCCGATGAGGAGGGAGTTCCCCTAATCGAGCCTTGAGGTGACGAATGCGTGGGTGAGGGTTTGGGCAGCCGAGGGCTGAGGCCGTGGCGGAGTCTGGCAATGCTGCTCAACTGATAAAATCATTGTAATATTAGGCCTGATTCCCCCTCCCACTCCCTCCTGCTCACTCTGCGTCAAACAACCCTCCCCCTGCCCCTGCCCCTGCTCGCTCCGCACCTAATCCTCCTCCCTGTGTGTGCATGTATGTGAGTATGTGTGTATGTGTATGTGAGTATATGTATGTGTGTCTGTATGTGTATGTGTGTCTGTATGTGTGTGTGTGTGTGTATGTGTGTATATGTATGTGTGTATATGTATGTATATATGTGTGTCTGTATGTGTCTGTGTGTGTGTGTATGTGTATGTATATATGTGTGTCTGTATGTGTGTGTGTGTGTATATATGTATATATATGTGTCTGTATGTGTGTGTGTGTGTATGTGTGTGTGTATATATGTATGTATATATGTGTGTCTGTATGTGTGTGTGTATGTATGTGCGTGTGTATGTATGTATGTATATATATATGTGTGTCTGTATGTGTGTGTGTGTGTGTGTATATGTATGTATGTATGTATATATGTGTTTGTGTGTGTGTGTGTATGTGTGTGTGTGTGTGTGTATATGTATGTATATATGTGTGTCTGTAGGTGTGTGTGTATGTGTGTGTGTGTGTGCGTGTGTGTATATGTATGTATATATATGTGTCTGTATGTGTGTGTGTGTGTGTATATGTATGTATATATGTGTGTCTGTATGTGTGTGTGTGTGTATATGTATGTATATATGTGTGTCTGTAGGTGTGTGTGTATGTGTGTGTGTGTGTGCGTGTGTGTATATGTATGTATATATATGTGTCTGTATGTGTGTGTGTGTGTATGCGTGCTCCCTGGCGTGTGCTCTGATTTGATGGAACACAGGCTGACTCAGCTTCCATGAAATGTTTACGCAGCCTCAGCTTTTGGCCCTGATCTCAGTGTTGGCTCCGAGGGTATCTGGGTTACATAACCGGAAGCCAGTGTCATTGCAATCCTCAGCCCCACCTCCCAGCCCACCATCAGCTAAACCCCCCCACCCTCCACCCCCCACCCCCACCCCCACCACCAGCCCTCAGCCCAAGACAAGCTTTCATATTATCTTAGTTCTGAACATCTCACATTGTTTCATAGGTCTTTACTGTTAGGTGTAGGGAGCGTCTGCTCTCAGCCGCCTGCACTCTCGCCTCAAGATTTGGGTTCGAGCCACACCCATCCCCCCACCATCCCCCCCACCACACACTCCCCTCGCTTTCAGGATATAGAGCTGTGTAGCGCAGTCCTGGGGGGGAGAGAGAGAGAGAGAGCGTTGCATTCAGAGATGCCGTCCTCCGGATGAGACGAACCCTGAGAAGTGCTTTCAGACCTGGAAGGCGCTGGGTCAGATGTCAGGGTTATCATTAATTTTATCATCTTCAATCTCATGTGGAGTCCCATATTGCAGTGTTTAGAGCCCTCACCTTGCAAGCCAGAGGACCTGGGTTCGATTCCCGGGCAGGACGAAACCTTAGACAAGTTTCCTTACTCCACACACCTCTGTTTTCGCAGCAGTGAGTAGGAACCCGGTTGTCAGTCGATTGGCGGATCGCTTTCTGGGGGTAATTAATAATCCCTCCAAAAAAAGTTGCTCGCTCAATCCACGACTGTTTGCGGGGACACTGCTGGGCCAATTGCCTGCCGCGTTTTGCCCACAAAATACAATTCACTCCACAGTATATTCTTTGAAGCCCTTTGAGACGCCTGAAATGTGTGATAAGGCGCCATATCAAATACAGGATTATTATTATTAAATCTCAGCCTCTGGCGACGGAGTCTCCAACAGTGAAACCGTTGATCAGGATTTACATAAGAACATAAGAATTAGGAGCAGGAGTAGGGCATTCAGCCCCTCGAGCCTGTGCCCCGCCATTCAGTAAGATCATGGCTGATCTTCTCACCTAACTCTAATTACCCGCCCTCTCCCCATAGCCCCTAATCCTCTATTTTTTAAAAATCTATCTGTCTCAGCCTTGAAGATGTTCAAGGACTGACATCTACAGTCTTCTGGGGGAGTGAATTCCATAAATTCATTACCCTCTGAGTGAAGAAATGTTTCCTCAACTCTGTTCTAAAAGGCTGTCCCTTAATTTTCAGACTATGACCCCTGGTTATAGATTCTCCTCCCGGGGAAACACTCCCTCAGTGTCTACTTTATCAGCTCTTTAAGAATCTTATATGTTTCAATAAGATCTAAAGATTTTCAATAAGATTTACTGCTTTGATTTATCCTTTGGCAGTTTTCCCTGAAGCATCCCTTAACCTATGATGTGGGAGGGGGTGGGCGGGGGATGGGGGACAGTGACTAAGTCCACGGGTGGGTTACAGAAACTGAGTCACTGACAGACAGTGTGTGGCTGTGGGTGACGTTGGCTGATGTCAGTGGAAAGTTGAGGGCGGTGAGTTTGAAACTTGCTGCATAAATACAGCTGAGCTCAGGGCAGCTTCACACTCAGCTCATCACAGCTCAGCTCATCACAGCTCAGCTCCTCACATCTCAGCTCCTCACAGCTCAGCTCATCACAGCTCAGCTCATCACAGCTCAGCTCCTCAGTCACAGACAGCCAACAGCATGGACACCAAGATCATCCTCCTTCTCCTGGTCACAGCCCTCGCTGCTCTCCACACCACACAAGGTGAGTGTCTGCTGCCTCCTGCCTCCCACACCAACCTCACTCCGTTTCTCTTCTCAATCTCTGCCGTCAAGTGGACTTGGGTTTGAGCCCCAGATCGGGGTATCTGAGCTCACAGTCCAGGCTGCCGCTCCAGCGCAGGGCTGGGGACACACAGAGAGAGAGAGAGAGAGAGAGAGAGATACTTTGTCAAAGGCTCCATCCTTCGGATGAGATATTAAACAGAGCTCCCCCCAACTCTTTGTACGTTCAAGCCCAATGCACACTCTGGGGTCCCCCAAAGCCTTGGCTCTCACCAACCTGCGCCTAATACTCTCCGGAATTAGGTAAGCAGGAGCCCTCCCTCCAGGGAGAGAGCGCACATTCCATCCCAACTATCTATCTCTGGCATTTCCAGGTGTAGGAGGGATGGACGGAAATCTCAGCTGTGTTTGGAGACTCTTAAGCAAAGCTGATGGGTTTCCCCGTGTGTCAGACACCCGACTGGGCAAAAAATAATTCAGGTAGTCATTAAAGGGAACGGTTGCCTGTTATTTGGTGAGCGCTGTACATCCAGGAGAGAGAGAAAGAAAAAGTGTTGAGAATAATGGTGTGTGTTTTTACAGGGTTTCCAGCATTCCCACCTATCTCATGTTGCACCCGGGTGGTTAATTACTTCACCAAACACCTGGGGAAACGGGTCACGAAAGTGGAGATTCAGAAAACTAATCACTGCACGATCAAGGCCGTTGTGTAAGTTTTACTCACAGAAATTTATTATTGATAACAATAATAAACCTTGCATTTGATATAGCACCTTACCACACAGTTGCGATGTCTCAACGCGCTTCAAACAATATACTCTAAAGTGTTGTGACTGTGTATTTTGTGGGCGAAACGTGGCGGCCCAATTGCCCACAGCAGTGTCCCACAAACAGTCGTCATAATATTAATCTTTGCGCCTCACGTAGCGCCTTATCAAGTCTTCGCAACGTCTCAAAGCGCTTCACAGCATATACTGTAACGTATGGTGACTGTATATTGTGGGTGAAACACACGTGTTGTGTGGGGTGTTGAGCAGTGTGTGACTGCGGGTTGGTTATTATGGGATGGCGGGGGTGTCTGGTTGCTAATGGGCTGTGTTTTGATGTCTCTTAGGCTTCACATACGCAAACGTAAGCTTTGCGTGGATCCCAATAACAAGGTTCTGAAAAAGTGGCTGAAGGCGAGAAAGATCCCCATGTGAGGGTGTGCGAGCGACGACCAGGACGAGGGGAGGGGAAGGGGAGATCCCGGATGGAAGTGAACCCCAACCACGGAAAGCCCACATGTGCCACTTGCTCCGAGGCCTTCAGTCATCCAGACACACAGGCCTCTCGCCTACACCTGTCCCGAGCACCAACTGAGCGCAGTGATTCGGGCAGGACTGCACTTTAAGACACTCACACTGTGAAACGTTCTGTACACGCCTTATACACGCCTCTTACACACTCTGTACATGTGTGCAATGCAATATTTATCACCGTTGTTGGTCAGACCGATTTAATAAATAACAGTTTTTGTTAATATTTGAATCTGAGTTTCATTCAATCATCCTCTCCGCGACTTTCGCTCTCTCTCTCCATCTCTCCTTCCCTCTCCATCTCTCCTTCCCTCTCCATTTCTCCCCCTCTCTCCATCTCTCCCTTCCTTTCCATCTCTCCCTCCCTCTCCATCTCTCGTCTCTTTCTCCATCTCTCCATCTCCCATCTCTCTCTCCATCTTTACCCTCCCTTTGCATTGGGGCTCGGCCTGGGGTTGAGATCAGTGTTTGCGGTGAGGGTTGGGGCTGGGTTTGAAGTTAAAGTTGGGCTGGGGTTTGGGTTGTGCCTGGGATTTTGTTTGGGGGTTGGGGCCGGGTTTGAGATTGGGGTGGGGCTGGTGTTGTGGCTGGGGTTGGGGTTCAGCATTATGGGAAATATTGAGCTCCTGACCACCTTCTTTTGGCTGAGATTGGTATTGCAGCACTTCCCATCTGAGGAGTGTGACCTGCCCTCACACAGAGAAAGCAGAGATACTGGAATGCAGAGCTGACTTGAGCACCTGGTCACGAGCTCAGGTCGGGCTTGTCCTGCTGAAGAGGCCATCCCATGACCTGGTGAAGTTCAGCTCTGCATTGTCCTTTGATAATCTGTGGCCTGGAAAAGTTTGGGGGGGGTCTTGTCTGAACTAATCATCCCTCCCTCTCCATTTCTCCCCTTCCTCTCCATCTCTCCATCCCTCTCTATCTCTCCATCCTCTTCCCCTCTCCTCATGTATCCCTCCCTCTCCATCTCTCGCCTGCCTCTCCATCTCTCCCCTCCCTCTCCATCTCTCTCCCTCACCCCATCTCTCCTCCCTCTCTTCATTGCTCCTCTCCCTTTTCATCTATCATATCCCTCCCCATCTCTTCCCTCTATCTCAATTTGTGCCTTCCCTCTCCATCATTCCCTCCCTCTCCATCTCTCCCCCTCCTTGCATCTCCATAAGACATAGGAGCAGGAATAAACTATTTGCCCCCTTGCGCCTGCCCTGCCATTTAATAAGATCATGGCTTCTTCTAACCTAAATCCATTTACCCGCCCTATCCCATATCCCATAATCCCTCTGTCCTCTAGAAATCTATCAACCTCAGTCTTGAATCTTGCTCTCCCTCTCCATCTCTCCCTCACTCTCCACCTTTCTCCATTCTCCATCTCTCCTCTCCTCCATCTCTCCCTCTGTATCTATTACCTTCCTCTCCATCTCTCTATCTCCATCTTTCCCCTCCCTTTGGGTTGGGCCTGAAATTGAGGTCAGGATTTGGGGCTAGTGCTATGGTTGGGGCTGGGGTTAATGTTGGGATTGGTGTTGGAGTTGCGGTTGGTGCTGGGGATGGTTCTGTGTTTGGGGTTGGCGGCAGGTGTTGGAGTTGGGGTTGAGTTTGAGGTTGGTGTTGCGTTTGGGGCTGGGGTTGGGGATGGGTTTTGGGCCGGTTCTATGGTTTGGGTTGGGGTTGCGGTTGAGGTTGTGGCTGGGTTTGGGGTTGGAGTTGAGGTTGGTATTTGGGCTGGGGTTGGGGCTGGCATTGGGTTCAGGTTGGTATTTGGAGCTGGGTTTGGGGCCAGGCTGGTGTTTGAGCTGGGCCTGGGGTTTTGGTTGGTGCTGGGGGTGTGGCTGGGTTTAAGGTTGGGGTTGGGGTTGAGCCTGGGGTTGGAATTCAGGTTGGTATTTAGGGCTGAGGTTGTGTCTGGTGTTGGGGTTGGAATTGGTGCTGTGGTTGGGGTTGACGTTGGTATTTGGGGCTGGAGTTGGGGTAGGGACTGGGACTGGTTTTGGGGTTGGAGCTGGGGTTGGTATTGGGGTTGGTGTAGGGGCTGGTATTAGGGTTGGGGTTGGTGCTGTGTTTGGGGCTGGTTTTGGGATTGCGGTTGAGGTTGGTATTTGGAGCTGGGGTTGGGGTTGGGGCTGAGGTTGGTATTCGGGGTTGGGTTTGGAGTTGAGGCTGGGGATTGTAGTTGAGGTGGGGGGGGGGTTGGGTTGATGTTGGGGTTGTATTTGAGGCTAGGGCTGCGCCTGGGTTGGTGCTGATGCTGGAGATGGGGTTGGAGCTGATGTTGGGGTTGGTGTTGTGGTTGGGGCTGGGGTTGGGGTTGGGGTTGGGGTTGAGGTTGGGGCTAGGACTGGGGTTGTGGTTTGGGTTGGGTTTGGGGTTGGATCTGGTGTAGCGGTTGATATTGGTATTTGGGTTTGTGGTTGGGGCTGGTGATGGGTTTGGGGCTGGGGTTGAGTTCGGGGGCTGTGGTTGGGGCTCAGGTTTCAGGCCGTGGTAGGTGTTGGGGCTGAGGTTGGGGTTGAGTTTGAGGTTGGGGCTAGGGCTGGGGTTGTGGTTTGGGTTGGGTTTGGGATTTGGTTTTGTGTTGGGGTTGGGGTTGCAGTTGATTTGGGTATTTGGGTTTGGAGCCTGGATTGTTGCTGGGGTTGGGGTTGGGGTTGGATTTGGGATTGAGGTTGCGGTTGTGGTTTGGGCTGGGGTTGAGGCTGATGTTGGAGCTGGGATTTGGGATGGCGTTGGGGCTGGGGTTGGGATTGAGGTTGGTGTATGGGTTTGCGGCTGGGGTTGGGGCTGGGGTTAGGGCCCGGGTTGAGGCTTGCGTTGAGGCTGGGATTGGAGCTGGGTTGGGGTCGGGGGCTGTGATTGGGGCTTAGGTTTGAGGCTGCGGCAGGTGTTGGGGCTGGGGTTGGGGTTGAGTTTGAGGTTGGGTTTGTGGCTGGGGTTGGGTTTGAGGCCAGGGCTGGTGTTTGGGGATTGGATTGAGGCTGGGGTTGGGATTGAGGTTGGGATTTGGGGCTGGGGGTAGGGCTAGTGTTGGGGTTGGGGCTGAATTTGGAGTTGGGTTTGGGGTTGATATTTAGGGTTGGGGCTGGGGTTGGGCTGGGGTTTGTATTTGGGGTTGGGTTTGGGGTTAGAGTTGAGGCTGGGGATTGTGGTTGAGGTTGGGGTTTGGGTTATGGTTGGGGTTGAGTTTGAGGCTGGGGCTGCACCTGGGTTGGTGTTGGTGCTGGGGATGGGGATGGAGCTGGGGGAGGGACTAGCGTTATGGTTGAGGCTGGGGTTGGGTTTGGGGTTGGGCTGGTTTGGGTTGAGGCTGGGTGAGGCTGATGGGTTGGGCTGGCTGTGGGTTGGGTTGAGGCTGGGAGTTGGGGTTGAGGATGGGTTTGGGGCTGCGCTGTGGGTTGGGTTGAGGCTGGGAGTTGGGGTTGAGGATGGGGGTTGGGGCTGCGCTGTGGGTTGGGTTGAGGCTGAGGTTGGGGCTTGGGAGTGCGAATGGTGCTGGTGCTGGAGAAAGGCTTCAATATTGGAGACACCATCCTCCAAGAAGACATTAAACTGAGGTGGTGTCTGTACCTGTTGAGGTGGGCATAGAGTTGCCACCCCCGAGGCCACTGATGGACAAAACCCCCTTTCCGAGCGAGACAGCTGAGACGTGATCTTTAGGCTAAGGTCAAGTGTAGTTACTGTTCACATCAATTAGTCCTTGAGCTAAAGCAATGCTGGACTTCATCTCCTCTTGAGATTGGCTTGTGTTGGTTGCCTCGACCCAATCTCACCCATAACTGCGCATTATGGGAAAGATTGAGCTCCTGACCACCCTCTGTTGGCTGGGATCGGTATTGCAGCACTTCCCATCTGAAGTTTCACAACTGGCCCCAAGGTGACGTTTGGCAACGGAATGTCGGAATCGAGCCACCGCTCTGTGTGACAGTCTCCAGTCTGGTTCCTGAGCCACGTGGGTCCACAGTATTCCAGGGCACTCACTGCTGATGACTAGGCCGGAGCCCGATGAGCAGAGGGAGCGAACAGGATGGTAGAGGGTTAGGAGGTCGGAGAGCTGGTGGGTAGCAAGACCATGGAGGGCTTTGAAGGTGAGGATCAGGATATTGAACTGTATCCTTTGTGTGATGGGACGCCAGTGGAATTGGGCAAGGATGGGGGTGATTAGGGTTACAGATCCTAGTGCGGGAGAGGACACGGGCAGCAGAGTTCTGGATGACCTGCAGCCAGTGGAGGGAGGAGTTGGGGAGGCCGCCAAGCAGTGAGTTTGCACAATCAAGTCTTGATGTAATAGAGGAATCCTTTCTAGGAATCACAGTGTTGTTAAAGTTAGCATTGTTTTGACTTGCTGTGGTTTCTGTGGACAAAACCGCTGTGATTGCCTGTAATTAATCTTACACTTTGTCCAACTGAACATCCAGGGGGAGGGGAGGGAAGGCAGACAGGTGGGAGGGAGACCAAAGGCATGGCCAAAGAGAAGGGTCTTGAGACCAGCCTTGAAGGCAAGTGAGGAAGCGAGGCGAAGGGACCGTGGGATGGAGTTGCAGAGTGTGGGGGCAGAGAGGCTGAAAGCCCGGCCACCGATGGTTGGGCGGGAGACATGGAGCAGCCGGAGCCCGATAAACGGAGGGAGTGGGCAGGTTGGTAGGGAGTCAGCAGGTCAGAGAGGTAGGAGGGGGCGAGGCCATGGATGGCCTTAAAGGTGAGGACGAGGATCGTGGATTCAATCCTCTGGGGGATGGGGAGCCAGTGGAGTCGGGCAAGGGGGGGAGTGATGGGGTTACGGAGTCTGGTGCCCGAGAGCACACGAGCTGCAGAGTTCTGGATGATCTGTAGATTGTGAAGGGAAGAGGTGGGAAGGCCGATGAGGAGGGAGTTCCCCTAATCGAGCCTTGAGGTGACGAATGCGTGGGTGAGGGTTTGGGCAGCCGAGGGCTGAGGCCGTGGCGGAGTCCGGCAATGCTGCTCAACTGATAAAATCATTGTAATATTAGGCCTGATTCCCCCTCCCACTCCCTCCTGCTCACTCTGCGTCAAACAACCCTCCCCCTGCCCCTGCCCCTGCTCGCTCCGCACCTAATCCTCCTCCCTGTGTGTGCATGTATGTGAGTATGTGTGTATATGTATGTGAGTATATGTATGTGTGTCTGTATGTGTATGTGTGTCTGTATGGTGTGTGTGTGTGTGTTATGTGTGTATATGTATGTGTGTATATGTATGTATATATGTGTGTCTGTATGTGTCTGTGTGTGTGTGTATGTGTATGTATATATGTGTGTCTTGGTGTGTTGTGTGTGTGTGTATGTGTGTGTGTATGTATATGTATGTATATACGTGTGTCTGTATGTGTGTGTGTGTGTGTATGTATGTATGTATGTATATATATGTGTGTCTGTATGTGTGTGTGTGTGTATATGTATGTATATATGGTGTGGTTGTAGTGGTGGTGTGTGTATGGATGGTGTGGTGTGTGGGGTGTGTTGTGTATATGTATGTATATATATGTGTCTGTATGTGTGTGTGTGTGTATGCGTGCTCCCTGGCGTGTGCTCTGATTTGATGGAACACAGTTGACTCAGCTTCCATGAAATGTTTACGCAGCCTCAGCTTTTGGCCCTGATCTCAGTGTTGGCTCCGAGGGTATCTGGGTTACATAACCGGAAGCCAGTGTCATTGCAATCCTCAGCCCCACCTCCCAGCCACCATCAGCTAAACCCCCACCCACCCCCACCCCCACCCACCAGCCCTCAGCCCAAGACAAGCTTTCATATTATCTTAGTTCTGAACATCTCACATTGTTTCATAGGTCTTTACTGTTAGGTGTAGGGAGCGTCTGCTCTCAGCCGCCTGCACTCTCGCCTCAAGATTTGGGTTCGAGCCACACCCATCCCCCCACCATCCCCCCCCACCACACACTCCCCTCGCTTTCAGGATATAGAGCTGTGTAGCGCAGTCCTGGGGGGGAGAGAGAGAGAGAGAGAGCGTTGCATTCAGAGATGCCGTCCTCCGGATGAGACGAACCCTGAGAAGTGCTTTCAGACCTGGAAGGCGCTGGGTCAGATGTCAGGGTTATCATTAATTTTATCATCTTCAATCTCATGTGGAGTCCCATACTGCAGTGTTTAGAGCCCTCACCTTGCAAGCCAGAGGACCTGGGTTCGATTCCCCGGGCAGGACGAAACCTTAGACAAGTTTCCTTACTCCACACACCTCTGTTTTCGCAGCAGTGAGTAGGAACCCGGTTGTCAGTCGATTGGCGGATCGCTTTCTGGGGGTAATTAATAATCCCTCCAAAAAAAGTTGCTCACTCAATCCACGACTGTTTGCGGGGACACTGCTGGGCCAATTGCCTGCCGCGTTTTGCGCACAAAATACAATTCACTCCACAGTATATTCTGTGAAGCCCTTTGAGACGCCTGAAATGTGTGATAAGGCGCCATATCAAATACAGGATTATTATTATTAAATCTCAGCCTCTGGCGAAGGAGTCTCCAACAGTGAAACCGTTGATCAAGATTTATATAAGAACATAAGAATTAGGAGCAGGAGTAGGGCATTCAGCCCCTCGAGCCTGTGCCCCGCCATTCAGTAAGATCATGGCTGATCTTCTCACCTAACTCTAATTACCCGCCCTCTCCCCATATCCCCTAATCTCTCTATTTTTTAAAAATCTATCTGTCTCAGCCTTGAAGATGTTCAGGGACTGACATCTACAGTCTTCTGGGGGAGTGAATTCCATAAATTCATTACCCTCTGAGTGAAGAAATGTTTCCTCAACTCTGTTCTAAAAGGCTGTCCCTTAATTTTCAGACTGTGACCCCTGGTTATAGATTCTCCTCCCGGGGAAACGGACCCTCAGTGTCTACTTTATCAGCTCTTTAAGAATCTTATATGTTTCAATAAGATCTAAAGATTTTCAATAAGATTTACTGCTTTGATTTATCCTTTGGCAGTTTTCCCTGAAGCATCCCTTAACCTATGATGTGGGAGGGGGTGGGCGGGGATGGGGGACAGTGACTAAGTCCACGGGTGGGTTACAGAAACTGAGTCACTGACAGACAGTGTGTGGCTGTGGGTGACGTTGGCTGATGTCAGTGGAAAGTTGAGGGCGGTGAGTTTGAAACTTGCTGCATAAATACAGCTGAGCTCAGGGCAGCTTCACACTCAGCTCATCACAGCTCAGCTCATCACAGCTCAGCTCCTCACATCTCAGCTCCTCACAGCTCAGCTCATCACAGCTCAGCTCATCACAGCTCAGCTCCTCAGTCACAGACAGCCAACAGCATGGACACCAAGATCATCCTCCTTCTCCTGGTCACAGCCCTCGCTGCTCTCCACACCCCACAAGGTGAGTGTCTGCTGCCTCCTGCCTCCCACACCAACCTCACTCCGTTTCTCTTCTCAATCTCTGCCGTCAAGTGGACTTGGGTTTGAGCCCCAGATCGGGGTATCTGAGCTCACAGTCCAGGCTGCCGCTCCAGCGCAGGGCTGGGGGGACACACAGAGAGAGAGAGAGAGATACTTTGTCAAAGGCTCCATCCTTCGGATGAGATATTAAACAGAGCTCCCCCCCTCTTTGTACGTTCAAGCCCAATGCACACTCTGGGGTCCCCCAAAGCCTTGGCTCTCACCAACCTGCGCCTAATACTCTCCGGAATTAGGTAAGCAGGAGCCCTCCCTCCAGGGAGAGAGCGCACATTCCATCCAACTATCTATCTCTGGCATTTCCAGGTGTAGGAGGGATGGACGGAAATCTCAGCTGTGTTTGGAGACTCTTAAGCAAAGCTGATGGGTTTCCCCGTGTGTCAGACACCCGACTGGGCAAAAAATAATTCAGTTGGTCATTAAAGGGAAGGTTGCCTGTTATTGGTGAGCGCTGTACATCCAGGAGAGAGAGAGAAATAAAAAGTGTTGTTGAGAGAAAGAGAGAGAATAATGGTGTGTGTTTTTACAGGGTTTCCAGCATTCCCACCTATCTCATGTTGCACCCGGGTGGTTAATTACTTCACCAAACACCTGGGGAAACGGGTCACGAAAGTGGAGATTCAGAAAACTAATCACTGCACGATCAAGGCCGTTGTGTAAGTTTTACTCACAGAAATTTATTATTGATAACAATAATAATCCTTGCATTTGATATAGCACCTTACCACACAAGATGTCTCAACGCGCTTCACACAATATACTCTAAAGTGTTGTGACTGTGTATTTTGTGGGCGAAACGTGGCGGCCCAATTGCCCACAGCAGTGTCCCACAAACAGTCGTCATAATAATAATAATCCTTTGTGCCTTATATAGCGCATTATCAGTCTTTGTGAAGTCTCAAAGCCCTCAACAGAATATACTGTGAAGTGTGACTGTATAACGTGGGTGATACGTGTGCGTGTGTTTATGGGGTGGTGAGCAGTGTGACTGCGGGTTGGTTATTATGGGATGGCGGGGGTGTCTGGTTGCTAATGGGCTGTGTTTTGATGTCCGTTAGGCTTCACACAAGCAAACGTAAGCTTTGCGTAGATCCCAATAACAAGGCTCTG
>NW_024705576.1:12500-33867 GCF_018977255.1 Callorhinchus milii | reverse complement strand
AATGTATATAATATAGTAATGTAATGATATACTAATATACAATACAGTAATATAGTAATGTAATGATATACTAATATACAATACAGTAATATAGTAATGTAATGATATACTAATGTACAATACAGTAATATAGTAATACAATGATATACTAATGTACAATACAGTAATATAGTAATACAATGATATACTAATGTACAATACAGTAATATAGTAATGTAATGATATACTAATATACAATACAGTAATATAGTAATGCAATGATATACTAATGTACAATACAGTAATATAGTAATACAATGATATACTAATATACAATACAGTAATATAGTAATGTAATGATATACTAATGTACAATACAGTAATATAGTAATACAATGATATACTAATGTACAATACAGTAATATAGTAATACAATGATATACTAATGTATAATACAGTAATATAGTAATGTAATGATATACTAATATACAATACAGTAATATAGTAATGTAATGATATACTAATATACAATACAGTAATATAGTAATGTAATGATATACTAATGTACAATACAGTAATATAGTAATACAATGATATACTAATGTACAATACAGTAATATAGTAATACAATGATATACTAATGTACATAATATATAATATAGTAATGTAATGATATACTAATATACAATACAGTAATATAGTAATGTAATGATATACTAATGTACAATACAGTAATATAGTAATACAATGATATACTAATGTACAATACAGTAATATAGTAATACAATGATATACTAATTTACAATACAGTAATATAGTAATACAATGATATACTAATGTACAATACAGTAATATAGTAATGTAATGATATACTAATGTACAATACAGTAATATAGTAATACAATGATATACTAATGTACAATACAGTAATATAGTAATACAATGATATACTAATATACAATACAGTAATATAGTAATGTAATGATATACTAATATACAATACAGTAATATAGTAATGTAATGATATACTAATATACAATACAGTAATATAGTAATGTAATGATATACTAATGTACAATACAGTAATATAGTAATACAATGATATACTAATGTACAATACAGTAATATAGTAATACAATGATATACTAATGTACAATACAGTAATATAGTAATACAATGATATACTAATGTACAATACAGTAATATAGTAATGCAATGATATACTAATGTACAATACAGTAATATAGTAATGTAATGATATACTAATATACAATACAGTAATATAGTAATGTAATGATATACTGATATACAATACAGTAATATAGTAATGTAATGATATACTAATGTACAATACAGTAATATAGTAATACAATGATATACTAATATCCAATATAGTAATATAGTAATGTAATGATGTACTAATGTACAATACAGTAATATAGTAATACAATGATATACTAATATACAATACAGTAATATAGTAATACAATCATATACTAATGTATATAATATAGTAATGTAATGATATACTAATATACAATATAGTAATATAGTAATGTAATGATATACTAATATACAATACAGTAATATAGTAATGTAATGATATACTAATGTACAATACAGTAATATAGTAATATAATGATATACTAATGTACAATACAGTAATATAGTAATACAATGATATACTAATGTACAATACAGTAATATAGTAATACAATGATATACTAATGTACAATACAGTAATATAGTAATACAATGATATACTAATGTACAATACAGTAATATAGTAATGCAATGATATACTAATGTACAATACAGTAATATAGTAATGTAATGATATACTAATATACAATACAGTAATATAGTAATGTAATGATATACTGATATACAATACAGTAATATAGTAATGTAATGATATACTAATGTACAATACAGTAATATAGTAATACAATGATATACTAATATCCAATATAGTAATATAGTAATGTAATGATGCACTAATGTACAATACAGTAATATAGTAATACAATCATATACTAATGTATATAATATAGTAATGTAATGATATACTAATATACAATATAGTAATATAGTAATGTAATGCTATACTAATATACAATACAGTAATATAGTAATGTAATGATATACTAATGTACAATACAGTAATATAGTAATACAATGATATACTAATGTACAATACAATAATATAGTAATACAATGATATACTAATATACAATACAGTAATATAGTAATACAATGATATACTAATGTACAATACAGTAATATAGTAATGTAATGATATACTAATATACAACACAGTAATATAGTAATACAATGATATACTAATATACAATACAGTAATATAGTAATGTAATGATATACTAATGTACAATACCGTAGTATAGTAATGTAATGATATACTAATGTACAATACAGTAATATAGTAATGTAATGATATACTAATGTACAATACAGTAATATAGTAATGTAATGATATACTAATATACAATACAGTAATATAGTAATGTAATGATATACTAATATACAATACAGTAATATAGTAATGTAATGATATACTAATATCCAATATAGTAATATAGTAATGTAATGATGTACTAATGTACAATACAGTAATATAGTAATACAATCATATACTAATGTATATAATATAGTAATGTAATGATATACTAATATACAATATAGTAATATAGTAATGTAATGCTATACTAATATACAATACAGTAATATAGTAATGTAATGATATACTAATGTACAATACAGTAATATAGTAATACAATGATATACTAATGTACAATACAATAATATAGTAATACAATGATATACTAATATACAATACAGTAATATAGTAATACAATGATATACTAATGTACAATACAGTAATATAGTAATGTAATGATATACTAATATACAACACAGTAATATAGTAAAGTAATGATATACTAATGTACAATACAGTAATATAGTAATACAATGATATACTAATATACAATATAGTAATATAGTAATGTAATGATATACTAATGTACAATACAGTAGTATAGTAATGTAATGATATACTAATGTACAATACAGTAATATAGTAATGTAATGATATACTAATGTACAATACAGTAATATAGTAATGTAATGATATACTAATGTACAATACAGTAATATAGTAATACAATGATATACTAATCTACAATACAGTAATATAGTAATACAATGATATACTAATATACAATACAGTAATATAGTAATGTAATGATACACTAATGTACAATACAGTAATATAGTAATGTGATGATATACTAATGTACAATGCAGTAATATAGTAATACAATGATATACTAATATACAATACAGTAATATAGTAATGTAATGATATACTAATATACAATACAGTAATATAGTAATGTAATGATATACTAATATACAATACAGTAATATAGTAATGTAATGATATACTAATGTACAATACAGTAATATAGTAATACAATGATATACTAATGTACAATACAGTAATATAGTAATACAATGATATACTAATGTACAATACAGTAATATAGTAATACAATGATATACTAATGTACAATACAGTAATATAGTAATGCAATGATATACTAATGTACAATACAGTAATATAGTAATGTAATGATATACTAATATACAATACAGTAATATAGTAATGTAATGATATACTGATATACAATACAGTAATATAGTAATGTAATGATATACTAATGTACAATACAGTAATATAGTAATACAATGATATACTAATGTACAATACAGTAATATAGTAATACAATGATATACTAATGTACAATACAGTAATATAGTAATGCAATGATATACTAATGTACAATACAGTAATATAGTAATGTAATGATATACTAATATACAATACAGTAATATAGTAATGTAATGATATACTGATATACAATACAGTAATATAGTAATGTAATGATATACTAATGTACAATACAGTAATATAGTCATACAATGATATACTAATATCCAATATAGTAATATAGTAATGTAATGATGTACTAATGTACAATACAGTAATATAGTAATACAATCATATACTAATATACAATACAGTAATATAGTAATACAATCATATACTAATGTATATAATATAGTAATGTAATGATATACTAATATACAATATAGTAATATAGTAATGTAATGCTATACTAATATACAATACAGTAATATAGTAATGTAATGATATACTAATGTACAATACAGTAATATAGTAATACAATGATATACTAATGTACAATACAATAATATAGTAATAAAATGATATACTAATATACAATACAGTAATATAGTAATGTAATGATATACTAATGTACAATACAGTAATATAGTAATACAATGATATACTAATGTACAATACAGTAATATAGTAATACAATGATATACTAATGTACAATACAGTAATATAGTAATACAATGATATACTAATGTACAATACAGTAATATAGTAATGCAATGATATACTAATGTACAATACAGTAATGTAGTAATGTAATGATATACTAATATACAATACAGTAATATAGTAATGTAATGATATACTGATATACAATACAGTAATATAGTAATGTAATGATATACTAATGTACAATACAGTAATATAGTAATACAATGATATACTAATATCCAATATAGTAATATAGTAATGTAATGATGCACTAATGTACAATACAGTAATATAGTAATACAATCATATACTAATGTATATAATATAGTAATGTAATGATATACTAATATACAATATAGTAATATAGTAATGTAATGCTATACTAATATACAATACAGTAATATAGTAATGTAATGACATACTAATGTACAATACAGTAATATAGTAATACAATGATATACTAATGTACAATACAATAATATAGTAATACAATGATATACTAATATACAATACAGTAATATAGTAATACAATGATATACTAATGTACAATACAGTAATATAGTAATACAATGATATACTAATATACAATACAGTAATATAGTAATGTAATGATATACTAATGTACAATACCGTAGTATAGTAATGTAATGATATACTAATGTACAATACAGTAATATAGTAATGTAATGATATACTAATGTACAATACAGTAATATAGTAATGTAATGATATACTAATGTATATAATATAGTAATGTAATGATATACTAATATACAATACAGTAATATAGTAATGTAATGATATACTAATATACAATACAGTAATATAGTAATGTAATGATATACTAATATCCAATATAGTAATATAGTAATGTAATGATGTACTAATGTACAATACAGTAATATAGTAATACAATCATATACTAATGTATATAATATAGTAATGTAATGATATACTAATATACAATATAGTAATATAGTAATGTAATGCTATACTAATATACAATACAGTAATATAGTAATGTAATGATATACTAATGTACAATACAGTAATATAGTAATACAATGATATACTAATGTACAATACAATAATATAGTAATACAATGATATACTAATATACAATACAGTAATATAGTAATACAATGATATACTAATGTACAATACAGTAATATAGTAATGTAATGATATACTAATATACAACACAGTAATATAGTAAAGTAATGATATACTAATGTACAATACAGTAATATAGTAATACAATGATATACTAATGTACAATACAGCAATATAGTAATACAATGATATACTAATGTACAATACAGTAATATAGTAATACAATGATATACTAATGTACAATACAGTAATATAGTAATACAATGATATACTAATGTACAATACAGTAATATAGTAATGCAATGATATACTAATGTACAATACAGTAATATAGTAATGTAATGATATACTAATATACAATACAGTAATATAGTAATGTAATGATATACTGATATACAATACAGTAATATAGTAATGTAATGATATACTAATGTACAATACAGTAATATAGCAATACAATGATATACTAATATCCAATATAGTAATATAGTAATGTAATGATGTACTAATGTACAATACAGTAATATAGTAATACAATGATATACTAATCTACAATACAGTAATATAGTAATACAATGATATACTAATATACAATACAGTAATATAGTAATGTAATGATACACTAATGTACAATACAGTAATATAGTAATGTGATCATATACTAATGTACAATGCAGTAATATAGTAATACAATGATATACTAATATACAATACAGTAATATAGTAATGTAATGATATACTAATATACAATACAGTAATATAGTAATGTAATGATATACTAATATACAATACAGTAACATAGTAATACAATGATATACTAATGTACAATACAGTAATATAGTAATACAATGATATACTAATGTACAATACAGTAATATAGTAATACAATGATATACTAATGTACAATACAGTAATATAGTAATGCAATGATATACTAATGTACAATACAGTAATATAGTAATGTAATGATATACTAATATACAATACAGTAATATAGTAATGTAATGATATACTGATATACAATACAGTAATATAGTAATGTAATGATACACTAATGTACAATACAGTAATATAGTAATACAATGATATACTAATATCCAATATAGTAATATAGTAATGTAATGATGTACTAATGTACAATACAGTAATATAGTAATACAATCATATACTAATGTATATAATATAGTAATGTAATGATATACTAATATCCAATATAGTAATATAGTAATGTAATGCTATACTAATATACAATACAGTAATATAGTAATGATATACTAATGTACAATACAGTAATATAGTAATACAATGATATACTAATGTACAATACAATAATATAGTAATACAATGATATACTAATATACAATACAGTAATATAGTAATACAATGATATACTAATGTACAATACAGTAATATAGTAGTACAATGATATACTAATATACAATACAGTAATATAGTAATGTAATGATATACTAATATACAACACAGTAATATAGTAATGTAATGATATCCTAATGTACAATACAGTAATATAGTAATACAATGATATACTAATATACAATATAGTAATATAATGATATACTAATGTACAATACAGTAGTATAGTAATGTAATGATATACTAATGTACAATACAGTAATATAGTAATGTAATGATATACTAATGTACAATACAGTAATATAGTAATGTAATGATATACTAATGTATATAATATAGTAATGTAATGATATACTAATATACAATATAGTAATATAGTAATGTAATGATATACTAATGTACAATACAGTAATATAGTAATGTAATGATATACTAATGTACAATACAGTAATATAGTAATACAATGATATACTAATGTACAATACAGTAATATAGTAATACAATGATATACTAATATACAATACAGTAATATAGTAATGTAATGATATACTAATGTACAATACAGTAATATAGTAATACAATGATATACTAATATACAATACAGTAATATAGTAATACAATGATATACTAATGTACAATACAGTAATATAGTAATACAATGATATACTAATGCACAATACAGTAATATAGTAATACAATGATATACTAATGTACAATACAGTAGTATAGTAATGTAATGATATACTAATGTACAATACAGTAATATAGTAATACAATGATATACTAATATACAATACAGTAATATAGCAATGTAATGATATACTAATGTATATAATATAGTAATGTAATGATATACTAATATAAAATATAGTAATATAGTAATGTAATGATATACTAATATACAATATAGTAATGTAATTATATAAAACTTATAATAAGACAATATTAATATAATACTAATATAGTAATATACTAATAATACTAATATACTGATAAACTATTCATATAATAATATACTAATATACAATATAGTAATATACTAATAATACTAATATACTGATAAACTGATATACTGATACTGTATTGATGGTGAGGGGGGGGGGGTGAGGGGAGAGGGGGGTGAGGGGAGGGGGGGGTGAGGGGGGGGGGGGAGGGGGGGGGGTGAGGGGAGGGGGGGTGAGGGGAGGGGGGGGTGAAGGGGGGGTGAGGGGAGGGGGGGTGAGGGGGGGTTGTGGGGGGGAGAGGAGCCGGTCCCTGATTGGCTGCGCCGGAGCCGGAGCCGGTCCCTGATTGGCTGTGCCGGACCCGGTCCCTGATTGGCGCTGACGAAGCGCGGGAAAAGCCGGAGACGCGAGCGACCGCCATTAGTGACGCAGATGGTGTGTGAGAGGATGAGGGGTGTGAGGGGAGAGGGGGGTGAGGGGGGGGGGGGGGGGGGGAGGGGAGGGGGGGGGGGAGGGGGAGAGGGGGGGGGGGAGGGTGTGAGGGGGGGGGGGAGGGGGGGGGGGGGGGGGGGGGGGGGAGGGGGGGGGGGGTGGGGGGGGTGAGGGGGGAGGGGAGGGGTGAGGGGGGGGGGGTGAGGGGAGGGGGGGGGTGTGGGGGGGGAGGGGAGGGGGGGGTGAGGGGAGGGGGGGGTGAGGGAGGGAGAGGGGAGGGGGGGGTGAGGGGGGGGGGGGTGAGGGGAGGGGGGGGGGGGAGGGGAGGGGGGGAGAGGGGAGGGGGGGGTGAGGGGGTGTACGATGCTGTTACTCTGACTAACTGACTGTGGTTTGCAGGTCGCTGTCGGTCCTCACGCCCTGAGCCCTGAGCCCTGCCCTGCCCTGCCCTGCCCTGCCCTGCCCTGCCAGCCCTGCCCTGCCCTGCCAGCCCTGCCCTGCCCTGCCCTGCCAGCCCTGCCCTGCCAGCCCTGCCAGCCCTGCCCTGCCAGCCCTGCCCCGCCCTGCCAGCCCTGCCCTGCCCTGCCAGCCCTGAGCCCTGCCCTGCCAGCCCTGCCCTGCCAGCCCTGCCCTGCCCTGCCCTGCCAGCCCTGCCCTGCCAGCCCTGCCCTGCCCTGAGCCCTGCCCCGCCAGCCCTGCCCTGCCAGCCCTGAGCCCTGCCCTGCCCTGAGCCCTGCCCTGCCAGCCCTGCTCTGCCCTGCCCTGCCAGCCCCGCCCTGCCTGCCCCGCCCTGCCAGCCCTGAGCCCTGCCAGCACAGCCCCAGCCCTGAGCCCTGCCAGCCCTGAGCCCTGCCAGCCCTGCCCTGCCAGCCCTGAGCCCTGCCCTGCCTGCCCCGCCCTGCCAGCCCCGCCCTGCCCTGCCAGCCCTGAGCCCTGCCAGCCCTGCCCTGCCAGCCCTGAGCCCTGCCAGCCCTGAGCCCTGCCAGCCCTGCCCTGCCAGCCCTGAGCCCTGCCAGCCCTGAGCCCTGCCAGCCCTGAGCCCTGCCAGCACAGCCCCAGCCCTGAGCACAGCCCCGACGGCTCGACTCGGCTCCCGGGGCAGCACAGGACCGGACAGGATGGCAACCACCAGATACACAAGGTACCCGCATGGCATCGCGCGGGGGGGGGGGGGAGGGAGGAGGGGGACGGTCAGGGGGAGGGGGACGGTCAGGGGGAGGGGGGACGGTCAGGGGGAGGGAGGGAGGAGGGGGACGGTCAGGGGGAGGGGGACGGTCAGGGGAGGGGGGACGGTCAGGGGAGGGGGGACGGTCAGGGGGAGGGGGGACGGTCAGGGGGAGGGGGGACGGTCGGGGAGGGGGAGACGGTCAGGGGGAGGGGGGGACGGTCAGGGGGAGGGGAGGGAGGGAGGAGGGGGGACGGTCAGGGGGAGGGGGAGACGGTCAGGGGGAGGGGGAGACAGTCAGGGGGAGGGGGGACGGTCAGGGGGAGGAGAGGGAGGGGGGACGGTCAGGGGGAGGGGAGGGAGGGGGGGACGGTCAGGGGGAGGGGGGGACGGTCAGGGGGAGGGGGGGACGGTCAGGGGGAGGGGGGGACGGTCAGGGGGAGGGGGGACGGTCAGGGGGAGGAGAGGGAGGGGGGACGGTCAGGGGGAGGGGAGGGAGGGGGGGACGGTCAGGGGGGGGGGGGACGGTCAGGGGGAGGGGGGGACGGTCAGGGGGAGGGGGGACGGTCAGGGGGAGGGGGGGACGGTCAGGGGGAGGGGGGATGGTCAGGGGGAGGGGGAGACGGTCAGGGGGAGGGGGAGACGGTCAGGGGGAGGGGGGACGGTCAGGGGGAAGGGAGGGAGGGGGGACGGTCAGGGGGAGGGGGGGACGGTCAGGGGGAGGGGAGGGAGGGGGGACGGTCAGGGGGAGGGAGGGACGGTCAGGGGGAGGGGGGGACGGTCAGGGGGAGGGGGGACGGTCAGGGGGAGGGGGGACGGTCAGGGGGAGGGGGGACGGTCAGGGGGAGGGGGAGACGGTCAGGGGGAGGGGGAGACGGTCAAGGGGGAGGGGGGACGGTCAGGGGGAGGGGGGAGAGGGGGAGATGAGGGGTTTGATTATTCGAATGGCAATCAACGTGACTGTTGACGTGAATATTATTGTTATCGTCCCAATGGTATACCGCGTGTGTCTGCGTGTGTGTGCGTGTGTGTGTGTGTGTGCGTGTGTGTGTGTGTGTGTGTGTGCGTGTGTCTCTCTCTCTCCGTCGCTCTCACTCTCTCTCAGTCGCTCACACTCTGTCTCTCAGTCGCTCTCACACTCAGTCGCTCTCTCTCTCAGTCGCTCTCACACTCTCTCTCCGTCGCTCTCACACTCTCAGTCGCTCTCACACTCTGTCTCTCAGTCGCTCTCACACTCAGTCGCTCACACACTCACTCTCAGTCGCTCTCACTCTCTCAGTCACTCTCTCTCCGTCGCTCTCACACTCTGTCGCTCTCACACTCTGTCTCTCAGTCGCTCTCACACTCTCTCCGTCGCTCACACTCTCAGTCGCTCTCTCTCTCCGTTGCTCTCACACTCTCAGTCGCTCACACTCTCTCTCAGTCGCTCTCACACTGTCTCTCTCAGTCGCTCTCACACTCAGTCGCTCTCACACTCTCTCCGTCGCTCTCACACTCTCAGTCGCTCTCACACTCTCAGTCGCGCTCACTCTCTCAGTCGCTCTCACACTCTCTCTCCGTCGCTCTCTCTTTCTCTCACACTCTCTCAGTCTGTCACTCTCTCTCTCTTAGTCGCTCTCACACACTGTCTCAGTCGCTCTCACACACTCTCAGTCGCTCTCACACTCTCTCAGTCGCTCTCACACACTCTCAGTCGCTCTCACACTGTCTCAGTCGCTCTCACACACTCTCAGTCGCTCTCACACTCTCTCAGTCGCTCTCACTCTCTGTCAGTCGCTCTCACACACTCAGTCGCTCTCACACTCTCTCCGTCGTTCTCACACTCTCAGTCGCTCTCACACTCTCAGTCGCTCTCACACACTCAGTCGCTCTCACACTCTCAGTCGCTCTCACACACTCAGTCGCTCTCACACTCTCACACTGTTTCTGTCGCTCTCACACACTCTCAGTCTCTCACACTCTCAGTCGCTCTCTCTTTCTCTCACACTCTCTCTCTCAGTCTCTCTCTCTCTCTTAGTCGCTCTAACACGCTGTCTCCCAGTCGCTCTCACACACTCTCAGTCGCTCTCACACACTCTCAGTCGCTCTCACACTCCGTCGCTCTCACACTCTCAGTCGCTCTCACACTCTCTCTCAGTCGCTCTCACTCTCTGTATCTCAGTCGCTCTCACACACTCAGTCGCTCTCACACTCTCTCACACTGTCTCTCAGTCGCTCTCACACACTCTCAGTCTCTCACACTCTCAGTCGCTCTCTCTTTCTCTCACACTCTCTCAGTCTCTCTCACTCTCTCTCTCTCTTAGTCGCTCTCACACACTGTCTCTCAGTCGCTCTCACACTCTCTCTCTCTCTCCCAGTCGCTCTCACACTCTCTCACACTGTCTCTCAGTCGCTCTCACACACTCAGTCTCTCACACTCTCAGTCGCTCTCTCTTTCTCTCACACTCTCTGTCTCTCTCACTCTCTCTCTCTCTTAGTCGCTCTCACACACTGTCTCTCAGTCGCTCTCACACTCTCTCTCTCTCTCCCAGTCGCTCTCACACTCTCAGTCGCTATCACACTCTCTCAGTCGCTCTCACACTCTCTCAGTCGCTCTCACTCTCTCTCTCAGTCGCTCTCACACACTCAGTCGCTCTCACACTCTCTCCGTCGTTCTCACACTCTCAGTCGCTCTCACACTCTCTGTCGCTCTTACACACTCAGTCGCTCTCACACTCTCAGTCGCTCTCACACACTCAGTCGCTCTCACACTCTCACACTGTCTCTGTCGCTCTCACACACTCTCAGTCTCTCACACTCTCAGTCGCTCTCTCTTTCTCTCACACTCTCTCTCTCAGTCTCTCTCTCTCTCTTAGTCGCTCTCACACACTGTCTCCCAGTCGCTCTCACACACTCTCAGTCGCTCTCACACTCCGTCGCTCTCACACTCTCAGTCGCTCTCACACTCTCTCTCAGTCGCTCTCACTCTCTGTATCTCAGTCGCTCTCACACACTCAGTCGCTCTCACACTCTCTCTCACACTGTCTCTCAGTCGCTCTCACACACTCTCAGTCGCTCTCTCTTTCTCTCACACTCTCTCAGTCTCTCTCACTCTCTCTCTCTCTTAGTCGCTCTCACACACTGTCTCTCAGTCGCTCTCACACTCTCTCTCAGTCGCTCTCACACTCTCTCCGTCGCTCTCACACTCTCAGTCGCTCTCACTCTCTGTCTCGCAGTCGCTCTCACACACTCAGTCGCTCTCACACTCTCACACTGTCTCTCAGTCGCTTTCACACTCTCAGTCTCTCACACTCTCAGTCGCTCTCTCTTTCACACTCTCTCTCAGTCTCTCTCACTCTCTCAGTCGCTCTCACACACTGTCTCTCAGTCGCTCTCACACTCTCAGTCGCTCTCATACTCAGTCGCTCTCACTCTCAGTCACACTCTCTCTGTCTCTCTCAGTCGCTCTCACACTCTTAGTCGCTCTCACACTCTCAGTCGCTCTCACACTCTCTCTCAGTCGCTCTCTCTCTGTCTCTCAGTCGCTCTCACACTCTCTCTCACACTGTCTCAGTCGCTCTCACACTCTCAGTCGCTCTCACACACTCTCTCAGTCGCTCTCACACTCAGTCGCTCTCACACTCTCAGTCGCTCTCACACTCTCTCCGTCGCTCTCACACTCTCCGTCGCTCTCACACTCTCTCTCCGTCGCTCTCACACTCTCTCTCCGTCGCTCTCACACTCTCTCTCAGTCGCTCTCACTCTCTCTGTCTCTCAGTCGCTCTCACACTCTCAGTCGCTCTCACACTCTCACACTGTCTCAGTCGCTCTCACGCTCTCAGTCTCTCACACTCTCAGTCGCTCTCTCTTTCTCTCACACTCTCTCAGTCTCTCTCTCTCTCTTAGTCGCTCTCACACACTGTCTCTCAGTCGCTCTCACACTCTCTCTCTCTCCCAGTCGCTCTCACACTCTCTCTCAGTCGCTCTCACACTCTCTCTCTCTCCCAGTCGCTCTCACACTCTCTCAGTCGCTCTCACACACTCAGTCTCTCACACTCTCAGTCGCTCTCTTTCTCTCACACTCTCTCAGTCTCTCTCACTCTCTCTCTCTTAGTCGCTCTCACACACTGTCTCTCAGTCGCTCTCACACTCTCTCTCTCTCTCCCAGTCGCTCTCACACTCTCTCTCAGTCGCTATCACACTCTCTCAGTCGCTCTCACACTCTCTCAGTCGCTCTCACTCTCTCTCTCAGTCGCTCTCACACACTCAGTCGCTCTCACACTCTCTCCGTCGTTCTCACACTCTCAGTCGCTCTCACACTCTCAGTCGCTCTCACACACTCAGTCGCTCTCACACTCTCAGTCGCTCTCACACTCTCTCTCAGTCGCTCTCACACTCTCTCTCAGTCGCTCTCACTCTCTGTCTCTCAGTCGCTCTCACACACTCAGTCGCTCTCACACTCTCCGTCGCTCTCACACACTCTCTCCGTCGCTCTCACACTCTCCGTCGCTCTCACTCTCAGTCGCTCTCACACTCTCTCAGTCGCTCTCACACTCTGTCGCTCTCACACTCTCAGTCGCTCTCACACTCTCACACTCTCAGTCGCTCTCACACACTCTCTCTCTCACACCCTCTCTCTGTCTCTCTCTCTCTCTGTCTCTCTCTCTGTCTCTCTCTCTCTGTCCCTCTCTCTCTCTCCCTCTCTCTCTGTCTGTCTCTCTGTCTCCCTCTCTGTCCCTCTCTCTGTGCCTCTCTCTCTGTCTCTCTCTCTCTGTCCCTCTCTCTCTGTCTCTCTCTCTCTGTCCCTCTCTCTCTGTCCCTCTCTCTCTCTCTCTCTGTCCCTCCCTCTCTCTCTCTGTCCCTCTCTCTCTGTCCCTCTCTCTCTCTCTCTGTCCCTCTCTCTCTGTCCCTCTCTCTCTCTCTGTCTCTCTCTCTCTGTCTCTCTCTCTCTGTCCCTCTCTCTCTGTCTCTCTCTCCCTCTCTCTCTGTGTGTGGGTGTCTCTCTGTCTGTCTCTCTGTCTCCCTCTCTGTCCCTCTCTCTCTCTGTCTCTCTCTCTCTGTCCCTCTCTCTCTGTCCCTCTCTCTCTCTCTCTCTGTGTGTGGGTGTGGGTGTGAGAGAGGGATTAAGGGGGGGGGGGGGGGGGGACTCGTTCGATGTGACGCCTCCGCTTTCCGGCGCAGATGGAAGACCTGGTCAGTCAGACTCGGAGCTGCAGTGTCCGCAGGAGGACGAGGAGCGGCAGATCGCTGGTCAGCGCAGCGCTGAGTGGCCGTCACAACACGACGGTCTTTTCGGCTCTCACACTCTCTCTCTCTCTCACTCAGTCGCTCTCACACTCTCTCTCTCACTCAGTCGCTCTCACACTCTCTCTCTCTCTCTCTCAGTCACTCTCACACTGTCGCTCTCACTCTCAGTCGCTCTCACACTCAGTCGCTCTCACTCTGTCACTCTCTCCGTCGCTCACACTCCGTCGCTCTCTCTCTCCGTTGCTCTCACACTCAGTCGCTCTCACACTCTCTCCGTCGCTCTCACACTCTCTCTCCGTCGCTCTCACACACTCTCAGTCGCTCTCACACTCTCAGTCGCTCTCACACTCTCAGTCGCTCTCACACACTCTCAGTCGCTCTCACACTCCGTCGCTCTCACACTCTCAGTCGCTCTCACACTTTCAGTCGCTCTCACACACTCAGTCGCTCTCACACTCTCTCTCCGTCGCTCTCACACTCTCAGTCGCTCTCACACACTCAGTCGCTCTCACACTCTCTCTCAGTCGCTCACACACTCTCAGTCTCTCACACTCTCAGTCGCTCTCTCTTTCTCACACTCTCTCAGTCTGTCACTCTCTCTTAGTCGCTCTCACACACTGTCTCCCAGTCGCTCTCACACACTCTCTCAGTCGCTCTCACACTCTCAGTCGCTCTCACACTCTCAGTCGCTCTCACACACTCTCAGTCGCTCTCACACTCCGTCGCTCTCACTCTCAGTCGCTCTCACACTCTCTCTCAGTCGCTCTCACACTCAGTCGCTCTCACACTCTCACACTGTCTCTGTCGCTCTCACACACTCTCAGTCTCACACTCTCAGTCGCTCTCTTTCTCTCACACTCTCAGTCGCTCTCACACTCAGGCGCTCTCACACACTCTCAGTCTCTCACACTCAGTCGCTCTCTCTTTCTCTCTCTTAGTCGCTCTCACACACTGTCTCCCAGTCGCTCTCACACACTCAGTCGCTCTCACACTCTCCGTCGCTCTCACACTCTCAGTCGCTCTCACACTCTCTCTCAGTCGCTCTCACACTCTCTCTCAGTCGCTCTCACTCTCAGTCGCTCTCACACACTCAGTCGCTCTCACACTCTCCGTCGCTCTCACACTCTCAGTCGCTCTCACACACTCTCAGTCTCTCACACTCAGTCGCTCTCTTTCTCTCACACTCTCAGTCTCTCTCTCTTAGTCGCTCTCACACACTGTCTCAGTCGCTCTCACACTCCGTCGCTCTCACTCTCAGTCGCTCTCACACTCTCTCAGTCGCTCTCACTCTCTGTCTCTCAGTCGCTCTCACACACTCAGTCGCTCTCACACTCTCCGTCGCTCTCACACACTCTCTCCGTTGCTCTCACACTCTCCGTCGCTCTCACTCTCAGTCGCTCTCACACTCTCTCAGTCGCTCTCACACTCTGTCGCTCTCACACTCTCAGTCGCTCTCACACTCTCAGTCGCTCTCACACACTCTCTCTGTCTCTCTCTCTCTCTGTCTCTCTCTCTGTCCCTCTCTCTCTCTCCCTCTCTCTCTCTGTCTGTCTCTCTGTCTCCCTCTCTGTCTCTCTCTCTCTGTCCCTCTCTCTCTGTCCCTCTCTCTCTGTCCCTCTCTCTCTCTCTCTCTGTCCCTCCCTCTCTCTCTCTGTCCCTCTCTCTCTGTCCCTCTCTCTCTCTCTCTGTCCCTCTCTCTCTGTCCCTCTCTCTCTCTCTGTCTCTCTCTCTCTGTCTCTCTCTCTCTGTCCCTCTCTCTCTGTCTCTCCCTCTCTCTCTGTGTGTGGGTGTCTCTCTGTCTCTCTCTCTGTCCCTCTCTCTCTGTCCCCCTCTCTCTCTCTCTCTGTGTGTGGGTGTGGGTGTGAGAGAGGGATTAAGGGGGGGGGGGGGGGGGACTCGTTCGATGTGACGCCTCCGCTTTCCGGCGCAGATGGAAGACCTGGTCAGTCAGACTCGGAGCTGCAGTGTTCGCAGGAGGACGAGGAGCGGCAGATCGCTGGTCAGCGCAGCGCTGAGTGGCCGTCACAACACGACGGTCTTTTCGGCTCTCACACTCTCTCTCTCTCACTCAGTCGCTCTCACACTCTCTCTCTCTCTCTCTCTCACTCAGTCGCTCTCACACTCTCTCTCTCTCAGTCGCTCTCACACACTCTGTCTCTCTCAGTCACTCTCACACTGTCGCTCTCACTCTCAGTCGCTCTCACACTCAGTCGCTCTCACTCTGTCACTCTCTCCGTCGCTCACACTCCGTCGCTCTCTCTCTCCGTTGCTCTCACACTCAGTCGCTCTCACACTCTCTCCGTCGCTCTCACACTCTCTCTCCGTCGCTCTCACACTCTCTCCGTCGCTCTCATACTCAGTCGCTCTCACTCTCAGTCGCTCACACACTCAGTCCTCTCACACTCTCAGTCGCTCTCTCTCTTAGTCGCTCTCACACACTGTCTCAGTCGCTCTCACACTCCGTCGCTCTCACACACTCAGTCGCTCTCACACTCTCAGTCGCTCTCACTCTCTCACACCCTCTCTCTGTCTCTCTCTCTGTCCCTTTCTCTCTCTCTCTCTGTCTGTCTCTCTGTCTCCCTCTCTGTCCCTCTGTCTCTCTCCCTGTCTCTCTCTCTCTCTCTCTCTGTCTCCCCCTCTCTCTCTCTCTGTCCCTCTCTCTCTCTGTCCCTCTCTCTCTGTCTCTCTCTCTCTCCCTCCCTCCCTCGCTCTGTCTCTCTCTCTCTCTGTCCCTCTCTCTCTCTCTCTCTCTCTGTCCCTCTCTCTCCCTTCCTCTCTCTGTCTCTCTCTCTGTGTGTGGGTGTCTCTGTCTCTCTCTCTCTCTCTCTCCCTCTCTCTCTCTCTCCCTCTCTCTCTGTCCCTCTCTCTCTCTCTGTGTGGGTGTCTTTCTGTCTCTCTCTCTCTCTCCCTCTCTCTCTCCCTCTCTCTCTCTCTTTCCCTTCCTCTCTCTGTCTCTCTCTCTCTCTGTGTGTGGGTGTCTCTCTGTCTCTCTCTCTCCCTCTCTCTCTCTCTCTCTCTGTGTGGGTGTCTCTCTGTCTCTCTCTCTCTCTCCCTCTCTCTCTCTGTCCCTCTCTCTCTGTCTGTGTGGGTGTCTCTCTGTCTCTCTCTCTCTCCCTCTCTCTCTCTGTCCCTCTCTCTCTGTCTGTCTCTCTGTCTCTGTCCCTCTCTCTCTCTGTGTGTGGGTGTCTCTCTGTCTCTCTCTCTCTCTCTCTCTCTCTCTCTCTCTCTCTCTCTCTCTCTCTCTCTCTCTCTCTCTCTCTGTCCTCTCTCTCTCTCTCTGTCTCTCTCTCTCTCTGTGTGTGGGTGTCTCTGTCTCTCCCTCTCTCTCTGTCCCTCTCTCTCTCTCTCTGTCCCTCTCTCTCCCTTCCTCTCTCTGTCTCTCTCTCTGTGTGTGGGTGTCTTTCTGTCTCTCTCTCTCTCTCCCTCTCTCTCTCTCTCTCCCTCTCTCTCTCTCTTTCCCTTCCTCTCTCTGTCTCTCTCTCTCTCTCTGTGTGTGGGTGTCTCTCTGTCTCTCTCTCTCCCTCCCTCTCTCTCTCTGTCCCTCTCTCTCTGTCTGTCTCTCTGTCTCTGTCCCTCTCTCTCTCTGTGTGTGGGTGTCTCTCTGTCTCTCTCTCTCCCTCCCTCTCTCTCTCTCTGTCCCTCTCTCTCTGTCTCTGTCCCTCTCTCTCTCTCCCTCTCTCTCTCCCTCCCTCTCTCTCTCTCTCTCTCTCTCTCTGTCCCTCCCTCTCTGTCCCTCTCTCTGTCCCTCTCTCTCTCTGTTCCTCTCTGTCCCTCTCTCTCTCTGTCCCTCCCTCTCTGTCCCTCTCTCTCTCTGTCCCTCTCTCTCTGTCTTCCTCTCTGTCCCTCTCTCTCTCTCTCTCTGTCTCTCTCTCTCTGTCTCTCTCTCTCTGTCCCTCTCTCTCTGTCTCTCCCTCTCTCTCTGTCTCCCTCTCTGTCCCTCTCTCTCTCTCTCTCTCTGTCTCTCTCTCTGTCCCTCTCTCTCTCTGTCCCTCTCTCTCTGTCTCTCTCTCTCTGTCCCTCTCTCTCTGTCCCCTCTCTCTCTCTCTCTGTGTGTGGGTGTGAGAGAGGGATTAAGGGGGGGGGGGGGGGGACTCGTTCGATGTGACGCCTCCGCTTTCCGGCGCAGATGGAAGACCTGGTCAGTCAGACTCGGAGCTGCAGTGTCCGCAGGAGGACGAGGAGCGGCAGATCGCTGGTCAGCGCAGCGCTGAGTGGCCGTCACAACACGACGGTCTTTTCGGCTCTCACACTCTCTCTCTCTCTCACTCAGTCGCTCTCACACTCTCTCTCTCTCTCACTCAGTCGCTCTCACACTCTCTCTCTCTCTCTCAGTCGCTCTCACACTCTCTCTCTCTCTCTCTCACTCAGTCGCTCTCACACTCTCTCTCTCTCTCACTCAGTCGCTCTCACACTCTCTCTCTCTCTCACTCAGTCGCTCTCACACACTCTGTCTCTCTCAGTCACTCTCACACTCTGTCGCTCTCACTCTCAGTCGCTCCCACACTCTCTCCGTCGCTCTCACACACTCTCAGTCTCTCACACTCTCAGTCGCTCTCTCTCTCAGTCTCTCTCTCTTAGTCGCTCTCACACACTCAGTCGCTATCACACTCTCTCCGTCGCTCTCACACTCTCAGTCGCTCTCTCTCTCTCAGTCGCTCTCACACTCTCTCTGTCGCTCTCACACTCTCAGTCGCTCTCAGTCACTCTCACACACTCAGTCGCTCTCACACTGTCTCAGTCGCTCTCACTCTCAGTCACTCTCACACACTCAGTCGCTCTCACACACTGTCTCTCAGTCGCTATCACACTCTCAGTCGCTCTCACTCTCTCCGTCGCTCTCACACTCTCAGTCGCTCTCACTCTCTGTCTCTCAGTCGCTCTCACACTCTCACACTGTCTCAGTCGCTCTCACACACAGTCTCTCACACTCTCAGTCGCTCTCTTTCACACTCTCACTCTCAGTCGCTCTCACACACTGTCTCTCAGTCGCTCTCACACACTGTCTCTCAGTCGCTCTCACACTCAGTCGCTCACACTCTCCGTCGCTCTCACACTGTCGCTCTCACACTCTCTCAGTCGCTATCACACTCAGTCGCTCTCACACACTCTCTCAGTCGCTCTCACACTCTTAGTTGCTCTCACACTCTGTCACTCTCACTCTCTCAGTCGCTCTCACTCTGTCGCTCTCACACTCTCTCCGTTGCTCTCACACTCTGTCGCTCTCTCTCAGTCGCTCTCACTCTCTCTGACTCAGTCGCTCTCACACTTTCAGTCGCTCTCACACTGTCACTCTCACACTCTCAGTCTCTCACTCTTTCTCTCACACTATCTCTCACAGTCTCAGTTGCTCTCACACTCTCTCTCTCAGTCGCTCTCACTCTCTCTCTCTGTCGCTCTCACACTCTCTCTGTCTCAGTCGCTCTCCCACTCTCAGTCGCTCTCACTCTCTGTCGCTCTCACACTCTGTCGCTCTCACACTCTCTCAGTCGCTATCACACTCAGTCGCTCTCACACACTCTCTCAGTCGCTCTCACACTCTTAGTTGCTCTCACACTCTGTCACTCTCACTCTCTCAGTCGCTCTCACTCTGTCGCTCTCACACTCTCTCCGTCGCTCTCACACTCTGTCGCTCTCTCTCAGTCGCTCTCACTCTCTCTGACTCAGTCGCTCTCACACTTTCAGTCGTTCTCACACTGTCACTCTCACACTCTCAGTCTCTCACTCTTTCTCTCACACTATCTCTCACAGTCTCAGTTGCTCTCACACTCTCTCTCTCAGTCGCTCTCACTCTATCTCTCTGTCGCTCTCACACTCTCTCTGTCTCAGTCGCTCTCCCACTCTCAGTCGCTCTCACTCTCTGTCGCTCTCACACTCTCTCTCCGTCGCTCTCACTCTCAGTTGCTCTCAGTCGCTCTCTCTCTCTTTCACACTCTCCCTCTCTCTGTCTCTCTCACTCGCTCTCACACACTCTCCGTTGCTCTCAAACTATCTCTCTCACACTCTCTCAGTTGCTCTCACACTCTCTCTCAGTCGCTCTCACACTCTCTCAGTTGCTCTCACTCAGTCACTCTCACACTCTCTCAGTTGCTCTCACACAATCCGGCGTGCAATCCGGATTTCTCCGGTTACTTGGATCGGGCCGATGAACGTGATGGAGACACGCCGACACGTGGGCAGCCGACCACGGCCCGGCCTCCTCGAACATGCTCCGGTGATCGCATTCTTGTTGTTGGGTCGAAACAGCCGTTTCTCTGAATTAGTGCGGTCACTATTGTAACGGATTTGCGGATTCCGGCGGAGTCGGAATTCCGGTATGTGGGCCGTGGAGAGCGAATTTGCCTTTCTTTGCCATTCGGCGTCGACGGCCAAGGGCGGTGCCGGGGTATATTCGGAGCAGAGACAGAAACAGGTAAGATTCTTACATGTTTTGGTGTCTGCCGATATTATTCCGAACATTTTACTAACAACAACAACAAGATTCCATTTATAAAGCGCCTTTCACGTCAGGAGGACATCTGTAATTCTTGTTAAGCAGCGGGTGGGTGGGTGGGCGGGCGGGTGGGCGGGGCGTTTGGGTTTGACAGTCGGCCACGGCGGTGTGCTGTTGTCCTTTAGCGATTGATTTGGCGGGCGCGTGCGGTTCGGGAGGGCCCTGTGTTGGCCGGCTCTGCCGGTGTTTAGGCCCAAGGTTCCTCT
>NW_024705576.1:0-2500 GCF_018977255.1 Callorhinchus milii | reverse complement strand
GTAGCACATTGAAGAAAGCATTGTAAAAATAATAAAATAACAATCCTTGCCTTTGATAGAACACCTTATACAAATATCTTAAAGTGCGTCAGTTTTCGCTAAAGTGTAGCGACTATGTTTTTGTAGGCAAACACGGCAGCCAATTTTCACACACCATGTTCTACAAATATCTATGAAGTGAATGATGAATTCTAACTGAAGCATTGGCGGCCAGGACACTGGAACAAACTGCCTTCTCTTTTTCAATAGTATCATGGGATCTGTTACATCCTCCTGAACAGACAAACAGGGCCTCACTTTAACATCTTATCTGAAGGAAGAAGGAAATGGATGTGGATGAAGTATTTGTGCAGTGGTTACAGTGACCGAGCACCTCGAAACAATCCAGCTGAAAGTATTTGGTCTTTATGAATTAGTTGGGACGTTTTGGATCATTTAACAGGAAACTCTCCCCAAACGGAGAAGTCATCTATCTAAGATTGTCTCTTGTTGACTAGTCTTAATGGCCTTGCTTGTAAGGCGTTACCCTTGAATGAGGGAGAAACACTAAGAAACACTATTTCACCACAGTTTTACTAGTAGTGGAGAGCCTTCATGCTATGTTTCCCATACAACTGATTGAAGAAAAGTTTGTATAGATCACTGTCTTGTGTGTAATCTGATCAAACTCATGGGACTTCTCATTAGTTTGTTGGTCTTGACACTGATCAATGTAAGAGCTTGTAATGATGCATCATAATGAATGCAACAAGAAGTGAATCTAGCAGGTCTCAGGTTAAGAGACTGTAAAGTACTATCAGTAAATTCTTTCTTGTAATGAATGAATGTCTGTACAAGAGGATTGACAATATCTGCTAGCTTCAATTGGATCATGCACAATGCTTGTTCAGTCTTGCAAAGTTTTATCTGTTTCATTGGGCTAATGCTACAAATCTGGTGATTTGTGGATCAGGTAAAGATCCCACTGCACTATTTTGAAGAAGAGCAGGAAGTTCTCCTAATATCCTGACCAACATTTATCCCTCATCTAATTTCACCAGAAGGAATGCTCATAAGTAGGTCATTCATCATTGCTGGTGTGGGATGTTCCATTAGCTGCCACACTTGCCTACAAACCAACAGTCCAGAAGTTGCTCATTGGCATCTAAAAAGCTGTTCAGTTGCGTCAACATTGTGCGATCACTGGGAAAAGCTCTATCGGTATTGNAAAAAATCCTTCTATTTGATCTAGTGCCGTATCACATCATTGAGACATCTCAAAGCACTCACAGGAATTACTGTAAAATGTATTTTGTAGGTGAACATGGCAGCCTATTTGCACATAGCAATATCCCACAAACACCCAGGAAGTGCCCAGGACACCAGAAGAAACTGCCTTCTTGTTTTGAATAGTGCCATGAGATGTTCAGCGCCCATCAGAAGTGGCAGACTTGAGCAGCATTTTCTTCTACAGGACATAGAATGACGAAAGTTTGTCTTTCTGAGACTTCAGATCGCAGGCAAAGCCTAACCCTAACCCTTGCAAGGCTGAGTGATGTGTATGTTTTCAATGGAGAAAACCCTCTATGTGTTAGAGATGCTTTGGCCTATTGTATTGCTCAAATAAAATACAGTACTTCATCTCAGATTTAAAACGCACAGACCCCATTGTATTACCCAGCTCATTGTTTTTGTTTCTCTGGGAGATTTTAAGATTTGAGAAAGTCTAATTAGTCTTGCTAATATGCTGACATTCTGATACATAAGGCTCCTGGTTCACTGGTTGTGAAGTGGCACTAAGGGAAGCAGAAAATTAAACTATTTATTTATTCCTGTATTATGCAGCAACTCCTGTGAGCATTAGCATCAATTGATAATCTGTACACATTAAGAACACAGTGCTGAGAATAATAAACCTTGCATTTTATATAGTCTCATTACATTGTCGGGGTAAATTCCCAGAATTTACTGTATAAATGTAGTCGCTGTGTGTTTGTTCCACAAACAATAATAAAGTGAATAACCAAGCAAGAATCCTTGACATTGGGTATTAGAATGTTGACATTGGATGATTATAAGGAATTCTGGTGACTGTTTTCAAATATCCTGTTCTGAAGAATATTCTTCATTTGAAGTTGGAACTCAAATGTCTCCAAACAGCTATATGGATTTGCCTGGATCTTCATTGCTGAGAATACTCTCACAACACTTCAAAATATCTTGTTTTCTTCCAAAACTGAGGGACAACAGTGTGACAGATAAACAATAGCCTGAGCAAATGGCTCGTCTAAAATAGGAGAAAATGTGCTGATACTGTTTCCATCCTGACCTGGTTAGTTAGCTGACAAAATAGTTTGCAGATAATAAAACTGAGCCGTGGGGTTAAATTCGAAGAGGGTAAGTATGTTAAAAGAGCCTGCTGTAAATCTGGTGTGTTGGTCAAACCCTCGACTTTCCTGTCAGCAGGTAAATGATCGATTTGCACGGATGCATGAGTCACAGGGCGCAATCTGGAGATCAT
>NW_024705575.1:0-33899 GCF_018977255.1 Callorhinchus milii | reverse complement strand
CTATAAAGCAGGCAGCAATTTAAACTCTACAACATACAGCAATAACAAAAATTGGCTGACCACTGTCGAAGCAATTTGGCCAGTGGCTTTTGTTTCAACTATTAAGACTGTGCATTGCACCTCTGGCATCTTATAGCAACATGCTAAAGCGAATTGCAGAACTAAAGGGTGTCCATAAGGGTATTATGAATGATTAAATATATACAATTAAACAGCAGCTTGAGCTAGGTCTATGAAATACACACTGGTAGTATTAAGATTTTATTTAATCCTTCTAAACCACACATCCACCATGGTATTGTGACAGCAGTGTCAAGAAACGAGATATTCACGAACATCTCCGGGTTTGATGGTTTTGAATGCTTCTATTTCATGTTGTTCAAGATTACTCAAGCGTTTAGAATAAAATACAAAACTTGGGTAGACTCATAAGTTAAACATTTCAAGCACACAGTTCAAACTGTCTAATCATACGTCTTTATTAATGGTACCTTTTATGGACACCCTGAATATTTAATGAAATATTTCACTTTAAGAGAATTTCCACCAACATTTTAACAGCCATTATAAATTACCTCTATAAAACACAATTTAAACCCTCCCAAAGCAGAGGAAGAGTATTTATTTACAAGTCTGAAAGCGCAAGCAGCTCCCCTCATGTGTGTGTTAATGGCTCCCCTGTCGCATTTACCCCGTGCACGTCGTGATTTCTGGTCCTTCGAAGGAAAAGGATCGTCCAAATCGGCCTCCGCTTTCATTTTGTACAACTTGGTCAGAACTGTATTGGTGAAGTACTCATTCTCCTCAAAATGAAACTCCAACAAGAAGCTCTGAACATGCGGAAGAATAAAACAACATCAACACAAGTTAGTTGTCAAGACATTGCAGATGCACATGCGGTTTTGAGACAGCCTTGTCAAATTATGCAGTCTTTCTGTTTAGACACAGCTTTGATGCGGGCCTCCATACACCGCGCAGGTCATGGGGTATCTGACGACAATTCATACACACTAGTCAGCATGGGTTGAAGGCAGAGAAGATGCAGGAGCATACAAATAAAGCAATGATTTTGCTTCACTGCTCTTTACTACCAGCCTCACAGCCCTATGACAACCTTGATTATGCACGAGTCACCCACTCAAGCACTATCCAGAATAAGGGGCATTCTGGCGATTTGGTCAGGTGCCTCTTGACCATCACCCAGTGGAAAAAAAATCAGATCACTTGAGGCTAGTCATAGCCGTGGCTACCATTGCAAGCATACATCGTCGGGTGCTCCGTAACCCTAACGCTGGGCCCCCTATGCAGCGGAAGTTCAACTGGACTGAGTCATGCAAGTTTGTATATTTATTTTAACATTTCCTTTAAGCGTATCATTTTTATGAACAGCACAGCTTAGGAAAATGCTTGCCTCTACATTTTATTCGTATAGTTGATGTCTACCGATGGGAGAGGGTCGAAAACGGATAACATTTGCAATGAATCACTTGTGACAAGTATTTACGCACGAGTTTTTTTTCAGAGGAATGCAATAACATTTCTGAAGACCTTACGAGTTTCAACAATTACCACCACGTGTTGCATGAAGACATCTGAGTCATGGACGTAAACTGCCATTTACGACACATTTACTTCAGAAAAAGGCTTTTCGACTTGAGGGATCACTCAATACATTTATGTAGCTTGACATTAAACAGGGACATAAGGAGTTGACTCAGAAGGGGTTGATACAACTTATTTTAAATAGTAACCTATTTGTAATGGCTCTAAAATAATACTATCTGGATTTGGAAGAGGAAAGGGCAAAGGATAAGTGGTGACCAAGGTTGGCAATTTGTCATAAATGCTTTATAAATAAGCACTACCTGAGCAAATGACGTTTAACTATGTTATGGGATGAGTAGAAATAAATTGTAAAAATTTTGATAATTTGGCATTTTTACTGTTGAAAACTTGTCTTAAAAATGGGCATGTGTCAAACCAGTGCACAAAACTTGTCAACAGGTATTCATTCAAATGAACACAGGATTGACTAATATTATCCAGTGGTTTTATTGGGTTCGACTGCAAAAGTAGACATAAAACTTTCGTGACTGCAGGAATTCACACTCCTGGCTCTTTCGGTAAAGTCACGTAAATAGAAAACAAAAATATCTAAAATAAAAGCAAAAAACCCACTACGTTTCGATCGCAACACAAGCGTCATCATCAGGTGGAGAGAAGACCGCTTGTGTTGCGATCGAAACGTCGTGGGTTTTTTGCTTTTATTTAGATTTTTTGTTTTCTATTTGCGTGACTTCACTGAAAGAACCAAGAATATAAATGCGTCGTTAAACCTGCCACCCCCGTTACAACCAATTAGTAATGTTTGTCATGTAAACAAAAAATGACAATTAGTTACTACTTCAGCACACCGGTGTATGGAGAATAACCACATTTTTTTTACAATAGAGTACTAGATACAATTTGAGTAGGCGGTTTTAGAGATTGCACAAGGTAAGAAAAAAATGACCAACACTACTTTTAATAACTGCATATGTTCCGCCAGGCAAATTACTTGACTCGGTGCAAGTTACCAGAATCATAAAGGACAATCAGTAAATGTGGTGCCCATTTAAACATGTCAATGTCAGCCATTTGTTTTTTTTTACATTTTGTCAAGAGCCCCTTAAAATAGCTTTAAAAATCAAGACTGGTTAGGAAAAAAAACTTTACATTGGTTGGAATGTCATGATTCAGCCCTTCCATACACTATGCCTACAATTTAAGGAATTGCCAAGATTAAATTCAAGAACTGACGTTAATCTAACCCAAAGTATAGGGATTGTACTTACAAAAATGTGTAACATGTGCACGCGCTCTTTTTCAAAAAGTCCACTCATTTGATAAACTTAACTGGTGAGCAGCTTAAAACGGCAAAATGTAGTAGACGCATGCTGGGAAAAAGGTTGCCAATTTATGCGAGGCAAAACATTCAACTAAGAAAGTAAAATACGAGTTTGACACCAGACACGTGGCATTCAACGACTAAGACTTATCATCCCCAAAGTATAGCAGCATCTATCAAGGGTCCAGCAACCACAACATGTTGACCATGCATCACAAAAACACACCTCTTACTTGCACAGCAACATCAAGCAGGCAAACAGGCCGATAGTTAGGGGCAAAGACTCATATTTATATAAAAGATAAGCAAAGCATGGTCTTTAGTTAGTGATATCCTTGGTGCAGATCTTTCATGAGATTTTTCAAATCTGGAATTGGAACAACCAAGCCCATGAGCAGGCAAAGAATAACAAAAAAAACTTTCCATACAGCTCGGTAAAGCTTTCTTACCATTGGCTGTCCTGCTTCGGAAAACTGCACACGTACATCCTTTAAATGCCTAAGAATCGGCTCATCATATTCCTGCAAAACACAAGCACCTCATTAGGCTATAAGAACAATCAGTAATGATCAATGACCCACCCAAAAATGTATGAATATTGTAAAGACAGAAATAATGGTGTATTTTATGGTGGTGAAGTCAAGGGCATTTCCATTGCCTGCTGCAGTTGTGGTAATATAAAAATTAGTTGCCATGAAAAAGTGCTTAACATACAAAACCGTCTCAGGCTTCCGCAACATCTGCTGACTTGACAATAAGTGGTCCAAATTATTCTCCAAGTCGGTGTTTAAGGTCAGAAATTTGTCCAAAATAAAAATGAAGCAGTTTTTACAGGAGGGGAGAAAAAAACATGTGCCACACAGCTCTCTGTAGATTACCTGCACAAGGTCACCGAGCATGTCCACATTTTTAAACACAGTCAGCCAGAATTCTGGAATGCCCTTGGGATCTTCCTCTTTTTCCTTTTTCTCTTCCTCAAGCTTCGCTTTCTCCTTCACTTCATCCTATGGAAAATAAACATGGTCCAAGCAAAGATAAGCTCAATAGCCTTTGTATGAATGTTTTTGCTGCGAGGACAAGTTAACATTCTTAACACAGCAACTCAATGAGGACTTTAACACTTTAAAGGCCATCATTGAAAAAGGCACTAAAATGTGCAATGTTTAACCTTTGTGGATGCACCACGCGCACCAGGAATGAAACCTTTCAAAATGTCATTTGTATATTGCAATAACTGCAGCTCGCTCATGTTACAAATAAGAATTAAACCTTGTAAATCAATTTAAACCCACGTATAAAATTAAATTACGTTAATGCAATTGGTCAAATTTCATCACCAAATTTACTTTTTCAATAGCAGGTGATGGTTTTACCGTTATAATTCAACATCCTATTCGCAAATGTATGCAAAGCTCACTGAAATGTTAATTAAAATTTACAATTAGACAATTATTCAAAGCAGATTAATGCACTTTGTTCACAAAAACATTTATGGGAGAGAACATCAAGGTGCAACGCCACCTTGTGGAACATTTCAGCATTCACTGGATGAAAATCATCCACATCTAAAATTCAATTACTTATGTGAGGTTTAAATTTTCATACACATGCACTTAGATTATACCACTTTGTCTGGCCTTAGAGGCATATTGATTTGTGGTGTGTTTTCATGGTCACTGAAATAATTGCTATGGAAACATTTAAAACACCATGTGAATAAAACCAGGTTATCACACCACCGCAACGGGAATTTTAGTCGGTTGAAAAATAAGATTGGAATCGTTCACCTCCGTGGAATACAAAACAAGCTGTATGTAGAATCTACAGCAACATGGAAGATTAAGTGCTTTTAAAGGAAGCATTAAAGGTCCTGCCATTATTTTTCCCAAGTAGCAGACACATATTGGAACAGCTATGAAACAAGCTCTCATTTAACTTTTTCAATCTTACCACACCATGGTATAGTTTAAAAACGTGCAGGATTAGTCACAAGTGCAAGAATAGCAACCACTGCTGAAAAACAAGTTCAGTTTATTCAATGACGATCCTTACCACAAGGTCTTCTTCCTTGTCATTCGGCCACTCACATTCCGCATCATCGGGTTCCACCAAGGCAGCTACAATGTCTCTCCTCTGCGACAGCAGCAGCCAAACAGAATTAAAGTGAGAAAAACAAGTGCAGCAATGTACATTACATCGAATATAACAAAGGCCATTCTAGAACCAAATATAAGGACCCAGACAGATGATATATCGTATGCAGCTACACAACTAGAAAGGGTCTTAATTTTGGAGCTTTCGTGACTGCAGGAATTATTCTTTGTTTTTTTCGGTAAAGTCACGTATAAAATAAAATAATAAATTAAATAATAGCATACGACGTTTCGATTGCAACACAAGCAATCATCATCAGGTATAATGAAATAGCGACATAGAATATAACCAGAAAACTATAGACAGACATATAAGCAGACAGATATCACCAAGATACATAGAGAGAGCAACCCAGGTACAGAGAGAGGTGATCGTCTCTGTCTATTTAAGGCCACCCCACAGAGACGATCACCTCTCTCTGTACCTGGGTTGCTCTCTCTATGTATCTTGGTGATATCTGTCTGCTTATATGTCTGTCTATAGTTTTCTGGTTATATTCTATGTCGCTATTTCATTATACCTGATGATGATTGCTTGTGTTGCAATCGAAACGTCGTATGCTATTATTTAATTTATTATTTTATTTTTATACGTGACTTTACCGAAAAAAACCAAAGAATAACTAGAAAGGGGTCACAATACATCAGCACAGGTTTAAACTTCGGTAGTGAGAATGTAAATATTTACACTGCAACGTCAATCGCTTCCATTTAAAAAAATACACAGCGATTTCACTCATGCTTTACAGCGTGGGAAACCAACGTCATCTCTCATTAATGAAGCGTCACTCGTGTAAGATAGCCTGGAACACAGCACTTTGGTAGGCAGCTACATTGTCTAAAGGTTCAGCATGTCATGGGCACCACCACGTAATACACAAGCCATTTCATCAGCAGATTTGGCAGCACTCACCCTGTCAAAGAGCGGCTGGTACAGGGCTGCGTACTTCCTCTCAAGATCATGGACCTCCTCGTAAAACTTTGCCTCGATGAGTGCACACTTCACCTGCAAGTTCTTCAGGGCTGTCACTCTCCTCTTCACAACCTTTGGTAAACTGCATAAATGCATTCATTTACAATAATCACAATCGTTTACATCAGTCACCATCAAGTCACGTTACAACTTATGTTACACTGCAGTGCTTGTTTTAACCAATACTCAATATAAACGCAGTTTCAATGTGTGCATTTTATTTTGGTACACCATGCTTCATACTAAATAAATGCAAGTCAATGTGAATTCAAATAAAATGTACTATTACCAACAGGTATAAAAAATGCTTTTATTTTTCCATATAAACCAAACATTGCAAACTTTTCAAGACAATATTTTTGAAAAATTAAACCTGCAAAAAAACGAGGACCATTACACATCATAAAGTATGACCTCTCGATGTAGCCAGATGGAGTGCCTGACAGCCCATCCAGTCTCTCTTGCAGTGCAGCCAAAACCTGCGGATTCTTCATCATCTGAACTGTCAGTTGTTTCACTGAAAATTAAAAACGTGTTTTCAAATATAATTAACACATTCTAGGTCCAGTTTCAGCAACAATATCACAGCAAGCAACTCTTCGACCAGATGTAGCAATGTCCATGAGGTTGTCATTAACCATCGATTCCAGAATACAAAAATAAATGAAAACTCGACCGTTTGTTGTTATACCACATGCAATGTGATTAACTGCATTTCTTAATCGTTTAATATATCAAACATACCATGTGTTATGATCATTAAATGCCTCTTCATGTAGTAAATGTTTGTGATGTTTAGCTTTTACACGCATTGGTAACACGAGTAGCGCAGACACAGCAGAACAAGCTTAACACAGAAGTGCAAAGTCAATGCAAAAAAAAAAGCTTGCACCCACGAAGCCATACAATTGAAAGCTCCTGGATTTAAGCTTGCATATTACCAGACATTAACTTATTAAGATAACACAATGGGCTGCCTTCTGAAAATAACTGCATAATACTATCCATTTATCGTAACCCATGAGTGGACCAGGCATCAACATAGCTTGCAGACTTTCCATCAGCAGATCTGTGCTTTTAAAGATTAACTTAGAGGTTAATTTCCAGTACTGATACATCCTGCACATACGAGTTAGAATAAAAGCGTTGGTTGCCATGTGATGAATCTGCACTCTTGACATCCTCACAGTGATGCCGGGTGGTGAAGTGCCACTGAATATTACTCAGGGCCGTCGTATAATGAAAATGTATATTTAAATATATTAGCAAAGCATTTACAAGCGCACCTTTCTTGTCTTGATCTCCTGCACACGCCTCTGTTTCTGTTTCTTCATCATCCACTTCTTCCATCTCATCCTCTGCTACTGCTACAACTTTGCTGTCGATTGTAAACAAGACACAGAATGCGATTCAGCACAATTGCTGGCAATAAAATGTATTTTTATAATTAAACCATTTCTGGTGGTATAAAAATTTTGAAGGATAGGCTTTATTTACCCTTTCCGGCAACCACACATTAAAGATTAGAAGTTCAACCAGGAGCTATTAATGTATATACGGCTTGAGAATAGGTTTTCCCCTTTTTTCTGGTAACAAATCAGGTGTTAAGATGTTAAAACACCAAACTGAAACCTTTTACAAGGAATAATGTCTGCATTAACCACAATAATTGTGGTCAGAAACTGATTGGTCCACACCAGACAGCTTTCTTAGGAGACTAGGCTCCAAAAGGTGCTAGACCTTTTTGAGACTAGGCTCCAAAAGGTGTTAGACCTTTTTGAGACTAGGCTCCAAAAGGTGTTAGACCTTTTTGAGACTAGGCTCCAAAAGGTGTTAGACCTTTTTGAGACTAGGCTCCAAAAGGTGTTAGACCTTTTTGAGACTAGGCTCCAAAAGGTGTTAGACCTTTTTGAGACTAGGCTCCAAAAGGTGTTAGACCTTTTTGAGACTAGGCTCCAAAAGGTGTTAGACCTTTTTGAGACTAGGCTCCAAAAGGTGTTAGACCTTTTTGAGACTAGGCTCCAAAAGGTGTTAGACCTTTTTGAGACTAGGCGCCAAAGAAAGCTGTCCTCTGGTGTGGACAAATCAGTTTCAAAGACAAAGCATATATTAACAGAGTGTTTTTTGTTTGCATTCTGACCACAAGTATGGGCTAACACTGAAGGCAAAAAGGCGGCGGTGGACAGTGGTGTAGGCTAATCAATTTCAAAGACAACGCAAGCATTAGACTGCGTAACAAAAAAATGTCCTTGGGTAAGTGTTATTTCCTAGTTGCTTATGCCTCAAAAGTACAGAAAATGGCTATTCCCCACAAACTTTGCTTTTGTGACAAGGACAGTGATATTTTGAAATGTACCTATTTTCAATGAGATAACGTGTGCATTTGTCTTTTGTCCACAAAGTCCTGGTCACAAAAGCAAAGTTTGGGGGAATAGACATTTTTTTATACTTTTTCAGCATAAGCAATAAAAAATACCACTTAGTACCCAGGAACAAAAAATGTTACATAGTGAATTATCAAAGAACGTCTGCTTGCATGTTTTACGAATGTTTAACTTCTTTCACCCCATACATAACAAACCATAGACTTGGTGCCTTGAAACAGGTGTCTATTTGGCGTTTACACATACCAACACCTGTATTTTTGCTGGAAAGGGCAAACCCAAAGTTAAAATGCATTATCTCGTGGGTTGAACTTGTCAAAAAAGTACCTGTCTTGTTCAGCCATTTGAGATGCTGCACCTGAATAAACAAATACAAAGAGTTAAAACTCAATATACATTACAGGGCATCACTTGTACTGAGATTAATGCAAATACCGTACAGATATCTCAATTGTAGTTCCCTTAAACACTTACATCTACTGTTGAAAGAGAGTGTTTGCATGTTGTGTGATCCTTAACGGTTAATCTATCTATAGAAAAGTAAAAAATTATGTTTGTGGGTTTGAGTGGCTTTGTGTGTTCGCGCGCTTGCAAAGGATTTGGCTCTCCAACGGTGTGGTCGAGGTTAAATAAAAATAACCAGGTACCACGCCGTAAGCAAGCGCTATTCCTTTTTCACATCCGTCAACTTTAAATTAGTTTAATTAGCGATTTAGTGCGATTTTAGCGTGCTATATATTTATTTATGACGCGTACACGACCATACCAACTCACGCACCTTTGGTGGGGGGGACGACCCATGCCAAGTCGGTGGGAGTGAGCGGGACATTTTCTTTCGCGTTAGAAATGCTATAAAATACACTAAACGCCGAGCTTTAATCATCACTGTGTGATGTCCCCCCAACCCCAATGCGTGCGCAGTTACTACCATATACAGTCGCTATATGCTACTACTATAGGCCGTAGATATTACTGCAGAGCGGCCAGGGAGATTGTGGCGGGGGGGGGGGTAGCAGCCCTGCCTGCCAAGGTGCCAGCTCGGCCGGCTGGACAATCTAGGCAAAGCCGGAGGCTCTGCACGGGACTAGGCCTCACCACGCCACTGTCAGGTGAGTACCTTGTGCTATAGAGTCGATAAATACTGCTATAGTCAGCATGTACAGTACTACTGTAGTGATAGCAAGTACCACCACAATCGGTATGCACAGCTGTAATCATAGCAGGTACCACAGTCAGTATGCACTGCTGTTAAGATTTTTAAGAGTAGCTTTCAAATATTTTTAAGACCTGCTATAATTCACCACACTGGTCAATGTGCGTTTGAGAAGGGTCTATTTTAGAATTGACTTGTCCCTGCTGAGGCCTGGAATCACACTTGGGTTAGAGTTTACCGTACAGTGTTAATGCTAAAGGCCCAAATATTAAAGGTAAATGACAATAGAAGTGTTAAATGAACTTGTGACAGTGTCATCCGAGCTATATCATACAGTATTGCAGCATGCTTTCAGACCACTACAGTTCAACCGTAGTCACAAAAGTCAAGGTTTTGCAATTGATTTTCCACCGCCTAAGATATTGCCTGCGAAATCTTCTCAGTAACCAAATACAACTGACCACCCGCACACGCTCTCCGACTGCTGTATAACCTCAACTTTATCCCACACTGTTTGGGGCGTAAACGTGTACGCAGTTGTCTTGTATGGCCAAAAGGCACAGCTTTTGGCAGTTGTCCTTGTAAACAGGGGGGTTTAATGGTATGGCATTGCAGCAAAAAAATACAAAATTATCAGTTGGCGCATTTAAACGGGATGTATACGGCTGCATTCCCAAGGTGCATGGCGATCTAACCCAGTGACTACAGTTTCACTGCAGCGACGTCTTGGAATTACATAGGCCAGCTACAAATTCTGAGCGGTCGTGTGAAGTTCACGCCCTAACGGGGCGTTTATCGATTCTCGATTAAATCGATCCTGAGGCACGCGAAACATACATCGAACCATTCATGTTCGCATCGTTTCTGATAATTGTTCTTTTTAAAAATACCATTATAGCTTCATACCCCGCCTTGTTTAAATACTTTCTACTACAGTACTATGCCACTATGTTCTACATACAACAGCCCAAAATATTGAGATGAATCGTTACACCTTGAGAATAGTTTTTTCTGGCAACAAAAAAACACCTTTTACAAGGAATCATGTCTGCATTAACCACAATACTTGTGGTCAGAATGCAAACAAAAATCACTAATATATACATTGTCTTTGAAATCGATTGGTCCACACCAGATACAGCTTTCTTTTTGAGCCTCGTCTCAAAACGGTGTTAGACCAGAGTACACTTTTTAAGTTTATTCAACTTAACCAGGTTAGAACTCACCCGCTCAACGTCTTATCGTATAAGGCGCCCGATGACAAAGTTGCACACTGACTATTTACATTTGTATTATCAGGCCCCACAGTTGAGTTGTATTGCAAAGTTGATATAAAGTTTCCGCTTCAGCAAACTTAATGAGAACACGTTGTGTAAAAACCCATAACTTTCCAAATATACATTTGCCGTAAAAATCTAACGTTTGGCCAACGACCTTTCTTTAATTAATAGTTCAGTTGTACAAACACATGTGATGGAATTCATTTAAACTACACCACGATTGAAGACTTTCATCGAAATGACCGTAACCGACGTTGATGGCCTCATGCGGATGGGACTCCACTTCAGAATTCGGCCGACTCCAGTTACAAACCCTCGAACAAAGAGGATTAAACGAGCGCCAAAATCTCAGCGATTTGCGTAGCCCACTGAAGATGCCACCGACTCTCCGGATATCTGGCGGCAATGGTTTTTGCCTTGTACAAACATAACCACAGCTGCACTAAAAGATATATTTTTAAAGTCCATTATGCAACCCCCAAGCGCCCGCCAACACCGCGAGACCACGTGGCGCCACCACTAAAGCGCGCAGTCACGATCCGTTTTAAATTAAACGGGAGCCTTTCCGTGGGCCCTTGACACGACTACTAAGAAGTGGACATTGATAAAAACACCAGTGTACGTGCGAATTTCTGGCTTTGATTGTGTTATTTTTTCACGACACATCAGCCAACACCGCATTATATCGCCGACGCCACGTGGTGTTGTCAAGACAAGTGAATTTGGCCTCCCAAATTGCGTTGCTATTCGGCATTCATCCCCGCTTCTACCACCCACGCGTCAAAGTCTACCGTACTTAATTTAAAAACGTTTAAACATAAAACAGATGTACGCCGAAGCCACGTAAAGCAAGACGACATTTCTAACGGACGCCGCGGCGAGCTTCGCGTTTTTTTTTTAAACCAATCACAAAATATACAAATTACACTCAACCCGCTGTAAGTAGCACAACACTTTAAAAAAAACGAGGTTAGTAAACGCTCGCAGTCGACTAAAGCGATAACATTCACGAGCCTCGAGCACCGCGTGGCTGCCTTGGCTGGGGCCTATAGGCACAGGCGGCGGGCCCACGCGGGCAAAAGCCCGTCAACTTTTCTCGCGCGCACACACAAAAGCTCGAGCCAAATTTACCAAAAAGTCAACTAATGAATCCAACTGCCCGTTGACGTTTTGCAGCAAAAGGTCGGTCGCGATTGTTACAATTATATTGCGATAGATTTCCCCTCACGGCCCACCCCGCCAACAGCAGCAGCAACGCGCGTTACCTCTCGCTCCCTTAGCCCGTTGGCGGCAATGCCGGCTGCCCGAGACGCGCCCTCTGATTGGCTACTTCAAGCGCTTGGTGACAGCGCGCGGCGACGTAACGCGCTCGCCCATTGGTCCGTCGAGCCGTGGCGCGAGCGCGCGGGAGAGCGCGAGGTGGGAGGGAAGGGAGAGGGGAGAGGGGGGAGAGCGGGGAGAGCGCGAGGGGAGAGGGGGGAGAGCGCGAGGGGGAGAGAGTGCTTGAGGTGGGAGGGAAGGGAGAGGGGGGAGAGCGCGAGGGTGGGGAGAGTACGCGACGGGGGAAAGGGGAGAGGGGGGAGAGCGCGAGGGGGGGAGAGGGAAGGAGGGGGGAGAGGGGAAAGGGGGAGAGCGCGAGGGTGGGGAGAGTACGCGACGGGGGGGAGGGGAAAGGGGAGAGGGGGGAGAGCGCGAGGGGGGAGGGAAGGAGAGGGGGGAGGAGGGGAGAGGGGTGAGAGCGCACAAATCATTGGCCCGGGATAGTGACGTCATGTCTGCTAGCGCGTGGAATGACGTCATAATTTAATACACTGATTGCAGCTTAAATATTTAAAATAAAAACTCAAGAAACAGTCTTACGAGGACAAGTGTAGATTTTAGGCGACGTTTCGGGCGTTCGCACTTCTTTTACAGCAACACGCTTATCGCAGCTGAGTTCGTGAGTGGCGAATGAAATATTTGATGTGTTTTAACAAGTTGGCTTTCGCGACCAATATCATCCATAATACAGCTTTTTTGGGGTTAGATCGTATACATATTTCAATGGGTCATTAAACCCGCCACCACCCTACACAACCAATTAGTAAGGTGTGTGACGTAACCAGAACATGCCAAATTGTTACTAGTTCAGCACACCGGTGTGTTGGAGAGTTAAACCACAACATTTACAATTCGAGTACGACGTTTTGCTGGTGATTACAACAAGCCTAATCAGGCGATAGCCAGAACACACTGATTGATGTACGGAACTTGTAACGAATTTCATTTACCACACGTGCAGTTAATGTTGGGCAAACAGGACGAATGATTAGCACGAGACTAAAAGAACATCAGATAAATATTAAATTCTCCCAAATACAACTGTCAGCAGTAGCAGAACACGCGTGCCAACAAGGACACTCAATTTATTTTTTTATAATGTTGAAGTTTTGTGCAAAACTAGCTACTACTGGCCAAGACTAATTAGAGAATATATCGAAATTGAAAGAAATCAAAATAACTTTAACCGTTCGGATAGCTACCGCCTTAGTGTTGCGTGGAAGCGACAATATTTACAATCTGAGTACGATGTTTCCCCAGTAATTACAGCTATTTTATTTCAATTTTTTTACCTACGTGACTTTACCGAAAAAACCTAAGAGTATGAATCCTTGCAGTCACGAAAGCTTCAAATCTAGAATTAATTACAACTTGCTTCATCAGGCGACAGCCAGATTTGTGCAGAAATCCTCCTGTCGAATAGAGTGAGGATGACGTTTTCTGATAAAGACGTCATTTTGTGGCTTTTGCATTGATGATCGTAACGTAAACTTTAAATATTCTGATTCTGGTTATGTTAACAATGTTTGGCCTTTCACCTAATTCCAGCAGTGCTATCAGGGGAGTCACCCCTGATAGCACTGCTGGAATCCCAGCAAGCCATCTGGCTATCATGAGAGATTCGTTCATGAGGCGATCCACATAACACAGAGACAATTTTAACCGAGAAGATGGATTCTGGCTTAGCAATCATTGGAAGGACGTAATAAACCATTTCGACACACATTAGGGTGGGTAGAATAATACATAGTGTTATATTAAATGTATAATATATAGGTTGGCTTACAGCAATACAGTATATAATTTAATGTTGGCAGTATATAGTACGGTATATGCTCGTGTGATGCAATAGAATAAAGTTTAGATGGAAGCATATTATAACATTTTTACGACGTAGAATTGTAATGTATTACTTGCTGTTAGTAACTCAGCTTAGTGTAGAGTATAGTAAGTATACTGATGGTGCTATGCTATTTATACTTTAGTTTTTTATGTAGTTTATACTTTAGTTTTCTACGTGGTGGTTGAGTAACTGCAGCTACATATCATTAACATTCCTTTCCTTTGTTACTGCTAATCCTGCACCCCCCTTGGTGCTGCTGATCCTGCATAATGCATGGGCATAATATGACTTTGAAACCCCCCCGCCCACCTCCTACGCATTTTCCATGAATATGCTAAATTCCTCTTCATATGCACATTCTTTTGTTAAGGCGCTCTTTCTTCCACCTCCAACGCAGCTTATATATAAGCTCCTAGCTTGGCATTGTCTCATTCTTCACCTGAAGACGGCTGCTTGCGTTGTAGCCGAAACGTCGTGAGAATTATTTTATTTTATTATGTTTTATTTTTATTATTTTATTACTTCCCTTCTACGTGACTTTACCGAAAGAACCAAAAAATGTATGCATTGTCCTTGAAACTGATTGGTCCACACCAAGGTAGCTTTCTTTTGAGCCTCGACCCAATTGGTGCTCGACCAGAAGACGCCAAAAGGCGTACAGCTCAAAGACAACGCACCATCAAAGTAGAGGGCTCGGGGTGAGCATCTACATCATTAGACCTCCTTTGCCAGTTATAAAATATAATAGGGTTTTTCCCCCTTTTTTGGCAACAAAACTGAAACCTTTTTACGAGGATTCATGTCTGCATTAACCACAATACTTGCAGTCAAAATGCAAACAAAACACATACTATGATAATATATGCATTGTCCTTGAAACGGATTGGTCCACATCAAGGGACGGCTTTCTTTTGAGCCTCGACCCAATTGGCTTATCCATTTACAGAGGTGTAGGTTTCCCCATACACTGCCAAAAGATGGTCACATGATACAACCAATATGTTTTTTTTTATTCTGAGAACTGGAATTTAACCAAATCTAGTGCAAAACCATCAACTTTCTACACTTGAGAATCCATTTTAATCACGTTCTAGCTGAAACCTCTATCTGAACCTAGCCACCTGACCAATAGTATAAGACAGTATAATATCGCTTTAAAAAAAGCATTGTAGTGGACGAGATAAAGCTCAAGTCGCTCCTAGCCTGCCCAACGTCCAAACTCAACTCTCAGGATAACAATCACCAAACAATTGTGACAACAGAATTGTTTGTGATTTCTACTCCTATTGGCCAACGCTCTGCACGCAGTCGCTTGTCTCTCAGTCACAGTGTGGTTGAGGCGCCTACGATTAGCGCGATTGGCTACGTACGGTGCGAAAGAATTTAAACATTCATACAGAGACTAGGCGAAGCCCAATTCTGTTACTCCACTGCCAGGTCACAACCAGAGCTCACAGCCGGCTCAAACACATGCACTTCTGAAAAAACTTTATATGCAAAATATCAACAAAGCATAACAAAGCAAGGGCTTACAACAACAAAGAACTCCCAAAGCAATACAGACAGTATTTCAATTGATGATCAATTACATTTTTCCTGCAACTCCCATATTCATTGTGAGTCTGTCTACAAACAGTTTGCTGCAACCACACCAATGACATCACAAAAAAGTTGTCAGGTACAGCTGTAGCCAGTCCTCGGGTCAATTATAATAACGAAAGCAGCTTTGTTTACTGAAATTACTACATTCTCATCGAAAGTAATGGTGCATGACAATTCCAATCGTAATTGAACGAAGATCGGGCTTGAGCAATCCCCAGATGAATTATTTATGATTATGTTCTGCAAGTTCCCATAGTATTTTAGGCATATTTGGTCAATTTGAATTTTTATTCTGAATACTTGTCAATTAGTACCCAATAGTATTTTGAGGTGCGCGTGTAAAAATCCCAGCATACAGTTTGATCCATGGTCCATACTAGGGAAAGATTATTAATAAACAAACGTGTTATTTTAAAGCCTCTACATATCTCCCACCAATCTCAAAACACTTATTAAATATTTTAACATGCTTCTCTGCAAATAAGGAACCATCACTTTTACAATATGCAATAATCTGTTGATAATAAAATGAAGAAATCAATCGGAATTGTTGGGGTATCTATTAATGGAATGTATATTTTGGGTATTCTATGTTAAGATTCCAGTACCATTTGTGATATAGTATTTTTATACCATATATGTCTTGGGTAAAATGCCATTATATTTTGGAGATCCTATAAAAATCAAATAGTCTGGGAAAAACTATTTTTAAAATGCCCAGCAGTTTCAATCCACTGCTGGATTAAGGCCTTCCACACAACGTGTCAGTCACGGGGTTGTTTCCCTGTATTTGATCACAATGGTCAGTGTGGGTGAGTGAAGGGGAGGGGTATGCCCATTATCATTTCAGTGATGTTGGTTATGGCCACGTATTACTGGTCGGAACCTCCTGGTTACACCAGCCCACAGGGGATTATTTTGTCCGTCGTGCATCCAAAAATGGGAGGGGTGAGGCTGAGTGGAGAGGGGAGGGTGGGGAGGGGCTGGGTGGGGCTGGGTGGGGAGGGGCTGGTCACCCCGTGGTGCCCTTATAAAACTCAACGTTTAACCTACTCACGCCGGCTTGTGCCCGCCCTCACAGTCGGACATATTTACGGAATACACCACGCCACCGTTGACCCTGGCCATTGACCGAGCAACCCAACGTTCCTACCTCCGCAGGAATGTGTTAACTTAGAGAACCTGGTTTATAGCACAATGCAATTAAACACTCACTGCATCACTATGCCACTAAATTCCTGATGAAAATATCAAATTCCCGAATTGTGTATTTAAAAATGAGAACACTTTGCAGCATATTTTTTTTTGTTCGTCGCCTTGATGCCAAACATTTGCTTGTACTGTATGTTTTTAGTATCGTTTGAAATTTTGAGACAACATACTGTCTTGCTTAATTTGACCCAACTTACCATGGACAATCTACATTTTTAGTTCAGAATTAGGATATAACGCTTTGATAATGTTCATAATCGTTACTCGGGCAGTATTTATATAGTTTACGTTTGATCACGCATTTTTCAGCATGAAAACCTGATCTCTGATCCAAAATTACCATAGCAAGTCTTCAAACAGAATTGCATGTAAACATATTTTTGATTAAAAGTAGAACCCAGCTGCACAGCATTTGATTTTTTTTTACTGTGACTTTTCATTCATCCAAACATTTCGCTTTGAGAAAGACTCAGTGGGATTTTCGGTTAATAATATTTTCATTAGATTTTTCATCCGATCCAAAAATTTACAATTTGCAGGCGTTCACCATTTAAATAGTTTGTGATTTACACTGTTCCAATACTGGATGCACGTATTAAAGCCAGCAAGCAAAGCATCGTGCAAATCATTTGGAGATTATGACTACATTTTCACTTGATAAACCACTTTGTGGAGCTATTATTTGTGGCCAGGTCGCTTCTGAAAAATAAGTTAATACTTGTGTGCTTAACCTGATAAGATAAAAAAAAAGTTATGTTTTTAAGCGATTTGTTTACCTTATATACTTTACACTATCGTTTTTTTATTGTTTGTCATGTTGTGACCTGTCCCTACTGGACATGTGAAAGATAATTCTGGATCATCCGATTCCTTGAGTATAAATATTCTGATTATAATCAAAACAAGTACGGGTACAAGGAAATCCGTTGTGACCATGGCTGCCTTATTAAAGGAGAGTATTTTATAAATTCACAGTAACCACATTCCTCATGTCAGCCCAATGCCCACCAAAAGTCTGCTGTAAAGACACCGCCATAGCATCCGTCTGCTCATAATTATGCGTTGTACTCGTGCTTATACAACCAATGTTGTCAATACACCGTATGCTTTGTGGGGGTTATTTGACCACCACGCCCCAGGGCTCGGCAACCAAAATAACGGAGCCGCAATGACTGTGAATACGAGACGGTCCTTAATAAATAACGTCACAAAGTAGTCCATAAAGAACCAAATTCCGCTCCGGAGCCGCAGGTTGCAGACCCCTGACCGTGCTGGTCAGTGCGGGTTGACGATGAGCATAGCCGTACTGAGTAATGGATTTTGATGCATTGCCCTCTACTCCCAAATACATGGCTCTTCAGGCCCTATGACAACCTGCTTGTGCATGGTGGCCACCCATTCAAGCACTTTCCAAGAACTTCTTTTAGGATAATTTTTTTACCCTATCTGGCAACAAAACTGACAACTTTTCTTACAAGGAGTCATGTTTGCATTGACCACAATACAACGGTGTTGGACCAGATGACGCCAAAAGGCGCCTTTTGGCGTCATCTGGTTCAACACAATGTGAGACTAGGCTCTAAGAAAAGCTGTCTCGAGTGTGGACCAATCAATTTCAAGGACAGTGCATACATTGTCAGATGTGTTTTTTTTGCGTTCCGACCGCAGGTATTGTGGTCAATGCAAACATGACACCTTGTAAAAAAAGGTGTCAGTTTTGTTGCCAGATAAAAGGGTAAACAACCAATTATCATATTTTGTTACTGGCAAAGGAGGTTCCAATGGTGTAAACTCCACTTAGCTTTGGATATCTTATAACAGGGGTCCTCAAACTACGGCCCGCGGGCCACATGCGGCCCGCCGAGGACATTTATCCGGCCCGCCGGGTGTTTTTGCCGCCGCTGCCTGTCTGTTACTTTTTTTCTGCATGAGAAGGACGGTCATTGGTGGAAGAGGGAGAGGGGGCGGAGTTCCCCCCAATCAGACTGCATTGATGGGCAGTGCAGTCTGTATGTCTCTGTGTGGGCAAAGTTATTGCTGGTATATTGTTTTTGTAGCGCTGTATATATATTGGTATTTTACTAATAGCAATTTTGACTCCCTAGGAAACAATGATGTCAAGAAAGAGAAAAAGTGACTCGGAGTGTAGGATATTCAAAGAACAGTGGACTTATGATTACTTTTTCATGCAGTACAAGGAAAGAGCTGTGTGTCTGATATGCCAGAATATAGTGTATTTATGGGAAATGCAGGAATGTTATTAGTACAACATATGCAGCACGGGCATATGTAGTACTAATAACATCCTGCATTTCCCATAAATATGCTAAATTCCTCTTGATATGCAAATTCTTTTGACAAGGCGCTCTTTCCCCCGTTTCCAACCCAGCTTATATATATGCTCCAAGCTCGTGTGCTGTTTCATTCAGACGCTGTCTCCCCGACAGACCTGGTTTTCATCTGAGGACGGCTGCTTGCGTTGTGGCCGAAACGTCGTGAGAATTATTTTATTATGTTTTATTTTTATTATTTTATTACTTCCCTTCTACGTGACTTTACCGAAAGAACCAAGAAGAGAGGATATCTATGAAAAGGTTTGCCAAACTGAATGGTTTGGAGCTGAACTGGGCTAAACTAGCCAGTGTGACAACTGATGGTGCTCCTAGCACGGTGGGGTCTAAGAAAGGAGTAATTGCTCGCATTAACCAAGAGATGGACAAACATAACCATTCTCATCCAATAGCCATACACTGCCTCATCCACCAACGAGCGCTGTGTAGTAAATCACTGAAGTGGGACTCTGTTATGAAATTTGTGGTATCTTGTGTTAACTTCATTAGAGCTCATGCACTAAACCACAGACAATTTAAGGAATTTCTGTCTGAGCTAAATGTTGAATATGAAGATGTTCTGTATCACACAGAAGTCCGTTGGCTGAGTCGAGGGAGAGTTTTGAAACGTTTCTATGACTTACTTCCACAGATTACAGCTTTTCTGCTTTAAAAAAACAAAGAAGTACCAGAGCTCAATGATGCAGAATGGAAATGGCATCTTGCCTTTCTGACAGATGTAACAGAGCTACTCAACAGTTTCAATGTGCAACTTCAAGGAAAGGGGAAGCTCATCTGTGATATGCAATCAGATTTCAAAGCATTTGAAGTAAAATTAGGAGTTCCAATTTGGATTTAAAGAGCTTCATCTCCATGAACAGGACATACAGCTTTTCCGTAACCCATTTTCTATTGACATTGAAAATGTGGATACAATTTACCAAATGGAACTGGCTGAACTGCAGAATTGTGACTCTCTGAAAGACGCATTCAAGTCAAGCAGCCTTCATAATTTATATGCATCTCTCCCCTCTGAGACATATCCTCCTCTCAGGAACCATGCACTCAAAATGGCAACCATCTTTGGCAGCACTTATGTCTGTGAACAGACTTTTTCCAGAATGAAACATTTGAAATCTCCAACCAGATCTAGACTAACGGATGCACACTTGCATCACTTGTTACGACTAGCAGTGACAAATATGGAACCGGACATTGACCATCTCATTAGCCAAAAGCAGGCCCATAGTTCCCATTGAAATACTGGCAAGTTCGTTGATTTAACTTTACTTGTTCTTCATTTTAAATATTGTATTTGTTCCCGTTTTGATTCTTTACTTCAAAATAAGATATATGCAGTGTGCATAGGAATTTGTTCATAGTTTTTTTAAACTATAGTCCGGCCCTCCAACGGTCTGAGGGACAGTGAACTGGCCCCCTGTTTAAAAAGTTTGAGGACCCCTGTCTTATAACATTGTGCACATGCTCGGAAATTGTCATATTCCTAAGTTCTACATAACGTGTGCAAAAAACACAATAGAGTTCGTGATAAAGTATTTTATTATATGCACCAGCAGCATAATTTCATCAAAATACCACATAAATAGCATTGTCTACGTTACATGACAATGATGAATGTACTTTTTAAAAACGACAATTGCCATTAAAACACAGGATTTTAATGAGTGACATTGACATTCGTTATAAGAAAATGTCTCAAGAACCCATTCACCTTCACTTTGGATTTAAAGTACAGTTTTATGAAAAGACGAACAAATACAGTATGGGCAATTTTCAACTGGCTATATTCATGCTAATTAATTCAGGCAGAATGGTGGCAGTGGTTCGTGCACTGCATGATGCATGTGAGACCCAAGTTAGATTTCCAGCAATGATTAAGATCTGTGGCAGATCATATCTGAACCCTTGGAACTTCACCAACCCACACTGACCTGCGTAATAATGCGTGGTAAAACAACTACCACGAGTACATGGCATGGAGAAGACTCCATTCAGCCATGGTGGGGAGATGTTAACTACCTCGCCTGGAATACAGGAGGCTGTGGGTTTGACTCCAAACCCTGATGCCTGTATATTTAGAGTTTGCATGTTCTCCACACGGTCACGTGGATTTTTATCCAGGTCCTCCGGTTTTCCCTCCACATTCAGTAACGTGCGTTTAGAGTGTTAGGTTGCTATAAATTTCCAAATAAGCCACTTCGTTGAGCTATCATTTGTGGCCAGGTCGCTTCTGAAAGAGTTGTATAGCTTAGTGGGCCTTACCTGGTAAAATAAAAATGTTAAGGTAAGCAGTGGATTGATAAAGGGGCTGTAAATTATGCTACTCAAATATATTATTTAAAAAATACATTATTCAACTTGGGGTCTTCATAACCACTTAATTACTTAGTGGACCCATTTATCTTGCTGGTGCAAGGAGCAAAGACAATTTTCGATACCGCTGTTGCAATAACTTTTTTGTTGTGTAAACCATTTGTGTTTAGACGACCTCTTGATTTGTTTTTCATTTTTATTTTCTGAGGGTTTTAATTTACTTAATAAGTGCTACAAATAGGATACAGCCCTTAATGTGATAATACAATTAGCATGAATGATACTGTAATAATTATGTTTAGTTTTATAATTAGGAGATGTGTGTGAGTAATGTAGTCTTTTCACTCTTAAATCTAGTTTGCCAATTCGTGGTGTGATGGCATGTTACAAAATCACCAGTCAAATTTCACAATTTACAGCTTTGCGTGCGGCTTTTCTAGATTTAAATCCAAAATGATGGCGATAGCATGCAGAGTGGTGAATAAAAAAAAACTCTTGCTTAGCACAAATGAATCACGTGAAAGGATTTGTAATGTTATAAAACTTCACACATTAAACTTGCTAAACAACAATACAAGTGTAACAAATGTTTTAGTGATTTATATTCGTTCGGATAACACCACCATGCTGAATTTAACAGAAAGTGTGCCACAACGTGCAACCTGAAAATGCATGTAAACACCACCAACATAAAAAACCACCCTTCCACCACACACATACCATTGAAAATAAATGAAAAGAAAACACGTATTATATATGTAAACGTACGAGCCAAGTATAATTCATGCAAGTACAGCTTTTAAAGGTAAAAAAACCAGCCAAATCAAAGGGAGTAATTGTATAAGTGTCAGTGGGCGTTTACGTACAAGAGCTAATGATGGACTTGTAACGTTATCTGCACTCCACCTAAAAATTGGCACATCCACAGATTCTGATCAAAAAGTCAACAACGGCATGGGGGGTCAGGATGCTATGCCACTTACCGTTCCATTATCCACGTGATACTGTACAGCAGTGGCTGTATTAACAAAAGCAAATGACAACTTTCTTCAGGAGGAGTTAACATCTCAAACTCAATGGGAATGTACCACCCTATGTGATAAAAGGCCTGGCATGTAACATGCAACAATTCAGATTAAAACTGATCTCACACTCACACAATGCATGCATCGAATCGTGTGTGCGAGAATCGATTATTCTCAATTCTGATATGCACTTCAATTGTTTCAAGTGGTGTTACATTCACACAATGTTAATAAAAACATTGATCTTGAATAGAATGGCCACAAATAATGACAATGTATTAAATTACGAATGACGAGGGGGGGGGGAGGAATCGTTCCATGGCCATTAAATGCCGTGCTGGCCAATTCTGTTCACTGGGAGATATTCATTTGCTCAAACTGGCTGTGCAGTTTCTCCTGCGCGTCGTACAGCTTCCTCAGCTTCTTGGCGAGACCCTTACTGATCTCCTTTCCCTCCGAGTCGTGCGTGGGGAACCCCTGGACCGGGAACACAGTCACAGATATACATCTTGAGGAACACCAGGGTACAATTGCAACGGCGAGGTTTCGGGGTGGGGAGGGGCTTGGTGGAACAATCGTGCACCCCTGCCAGGGTGCAGTCAAAGAGTTCATTGTGGTCAACAAAAGAAGTAGTAGCGATGAAAATGTGCGTCAACGAAGAGGGTTATTTATTTCAGTTGACGATGACTTTCAGCGGACAAAAATCATCAATTTCAACACGTAAGCTTTCGCCACCAATATTATTCATTATCAACGTTTTTGGGTCAGATCGCGTTATTTATAAATGTGTCGTAACCCTCCACCACCGGACACAGCCAATCAGTAAAAAAGTGTCACGTTGACAAAAGACAAATAGTTCACTACTTTAGCCCACCGGTGTGTTGAAGCGTGAAACCACAATATTTACCATTTCGACGTTTCGCTGTTAATTGCATCCAGCATCATCAGGCAATTCGCCAGAAGTAGTGAACTATTTTTCTTTTGTCAACGTGACACTTTTTTACTGATTGGCTGTGTCGGGTGGTGGAGGGTTACGACACATTTATAAATAATGCGATCTAACCCAAAAACGGTTTTTATGAAAAATCATCAAAGTGTGACGATGACTCCAACTACCATGACAAAGACTAAATCATGATAACTACGACGAGAAAATTAGCGAGTGACTCAAGACGAAGACTAAGACAATTTCGTAAGATTATTAGAAACTGCAGTGTAGCGGTAGACAAAATTGGTCCTTGGTGGTATAAGATTATAGAGATCACCAATTGGCCGACCTGATAATATTGGGGTGGGGGGGAAATTGCACACATCACATACCAACACCTAATAACCCAAGTGTTTGACAGCTTTCGTCAACTAGACTAAACGAATGATTATACAAAATTGTCATAACTGCATTTGTACATGTTGTCATTAACGACACTGAGGCTATTATCAAAATTGAACAATGCTGAATAAATTAACACTGGATGTAAATTATGGGTTGTTGCTGTAACGTTTGTGCCAAACACGAAAGGCAATGACGATCTTATTTTTGTTGCCAACCAATGAACAGACAGAAGTGCTACGAAAGCACGTTGACAATACCTCAAAAGTGTGTCTACTCACGTTTCCATCAAACTTGGAGTATTTGTCCGTCTCGCTCAAAAACATTTCTTGAGGTCGGATCTTCATTTTTTCCAATTTTGCAGCCTCAAGGTGAAAAACAACAACAGCACACGTTTGAGCAACATCTTAAAACATTGATTTTTAAGGATATGGTCTGGTCATAGCAGTGGTCTGCAGTCATCCGTTTGCTGTGAAGTCGCAGGTGGTAAATATTTTTTTCAGGAAATACAGTGGGCAGTGTTTTATGTTGAATGATAACCTCTGTACCAGCTGTCTACATGTAATGACCAAAATGTCTTTTTGATAAACAGAGCAAGACATGATAAAGGGTAAACAGATGCAGCAGTGCTAAAACTTTGCTGGAGCAGCATGTAAGGGACGTGCTATATCGACCCTAGACTAATGACCCAATTTCTCAAGTAAAAGCAAATGTCATTTTTATTATGAAGCCACGCATTAACTTATGGCAAACTGTGACGACTCAGATGAATAATCTCTCTGCCAGAATGACATCCATCGTTGGCATGTGCTCAGGATGGGATGGTCTCAGTGTTTTAATTGTGTCTAATTCCCTCTATGACACAGACATACAACATGGCATATCGTGGAACATTACAAAATTGTGCTAAATATACCACGATTCAACTCCATTTTTTTCAGGATATGTTGAGATACATTTAATCTCATCACACCGGAGATAAAGTGATGCAATCGGCTCACCTGCAGAAGGTGAATTGTGGAATCGCAAGACTGCGACAGATGATAAGAGCATGGGCAGGCCTTTATCCAGTAGTGGATGGACACTGACTAATGATGATAATGATGCTAAACACCCATTTTTTCTCCAAAAATAATTGTTAGCTTTTGTTAGGTGGGTGCCGATGTATGAAGTGACTTTGCATGTATGTAATTTAACCTATGTTACCAGGGTCTGTCCCCTGACCTGCCAGTGAGTCAAACCATGCAGCGTAAAGACGCAGAGCCAGATACAAATACCACATCTACAATGTCACTTAGCATAAAAAAGCAGCTACTTTTCTTGCTGTGTCACATGATTCAGTGGGACAGCTCTAAGACGTCCGGGAGCTTCACCTCCAGTTCTTGCTTTTTCTTGGCTGCTTCCTCCTTCTTAAGTTGCTTTTCTTCTTCTATCTGAAGGCACACGAGTGGTATAGGCACAGTTAATAAATGTGCAAAGCCAATAAAGCACTGCTTGTATACTGAGCAGCTGTTCAAATAAAATGTGACCATCTGATATAAGCGCTTCCTCTTTGATGAACGACTCTGCTCTGCTACAAGCTGCAACGGAGATTATAAATCTTCCGCTTGCGACGGCATGGCAAAAATCACTACAGTTTTATCGATGCCTCGACTACCTGTCCAGGGGGCACAAGCCCTGTTCCAAATTTACAACTCCTCATCGCCATCTGTGGAGTTAAACAGACCTTTTTCTTCTCTTCCCTCTCCTTTAGCAGAGATTCCTTGTCCACGAGTTTCACAACGGGGGGAAGACCTGGCAAAGAAGACAAATAAACAAACACAGGCTGAAAGTAATTCCAACACCATCAAGATATTGACTCCAATGTATTGAACACTGCCTTAGGTCTACATATTTGGCTGTGTCGAGCTGCTTTACTGCAAGACTAGATAAAGGGTGAACCCTTCATATTTTATTTTCCAATTTTATTTTCAAGGAAAAAGGTGCCAGCTCAATAATTGTTTGCCGACACCACTGATGGTGGAAGGGTCTCCCCACTAGAGGGAGCACTAGAGAACCCTTCTAGAGGGTATTTGGTCTACTCTTCCATGCTGGCCAGCCATCATGGAAGAGGTGGGAATACCCATCCTTTACCCCACCACCACATGCTACCTGCCGAACCAAACTAACCGTCCAACTTCAGATAACCATATTCAGAAAGTTTAGTCTCACTCACGAGCAACATTGGTTGTTCTGCCAACAGCGATGGCCCCAAGGAGATGTGACCCCTACCAGGAGGCATGTGACATTTATACCACTGTATATTTAAACGGGGAGAAATTTTGATATGGAGATGTTTTACTATCCTTGCTTTACCTTCCTTCATTCTACCGATGGGGCTTTGTGTTATGGATCTTAAGAAGTGTATTTAGTAATAATGATTAACGAAAAGATAACGACAGGAGCAGCTACCCTCATGGTCTTCCAGTCGCACACCGAGCTCAGGCAGAATGTCGTCGCGTAGGGTGTCGCTCAAAGTCAGCAACTCCATCACTGCACAACACACGACACGGGTCCAGCTTTATAACACAGTGCTGTCAAGGCAGTGAGCCCAGAGGCAACCTGCCAACATTTTACTTCCACAGAAAAAAATATCTTATTGTCAAGCAACCGGAAATGTAGCTGTGTTCAAACGGACCCTTCTTTTCCCGGGCAATTTGCCGGACGCTTTCACGGAATTCGGCCAGGGTGGACAGGAATGGCATTACTGCAGTCTCCAGCTGGTGGGTGAGCACAAGGCATGGCATTGTCAATAACAAGACAACAATGAGGAAAACCTGAGACAAGGAACATGATGTCATGTAAAAATGAACACATTCCTGCGGAGGGAGCTGGTAGGAACGTTGGATTGCTCGGTCAATGGCCAGGGTCAACGGCGGCGTGGTGTATTCCGCAAATATGCCCGACTGTGGGCGGGCACAAGCCGGCGTGAGTAGGTTAAACGTTGAGATTTATAAGGGCACCACGAGGTGACCAGCCCCTCCCCACCCTCTTCACCCAGCCCCTCCCCACCCGCCCCTCCACATCCAGCCCCTCCCCACCCTCCCCACCCAGCCCCTCCCTCCCCACCCAGCCCCTCCCTGCACGATGGATGGACGGACACAATAATCCCCTGTGGGCTGGTGTAACCAGTCACAGATTTCGCACCTAATTACACGTGTGCATATAAGACAGTTTTGCAATGTCGATAAACCTTCAGCCATTCTATAATCGTCCAATTATTAACAAAAGGATTTCACAAATTTTCTAACATTAGTCCAGAGATGGGATATGCATGGACATGTGAGCTGGCAATTATTGAACTGTTCCTCCCAGAAAACAAGAACAGACATTTTTCACATTATAAGATTAAAACAATCATGAGCACACAAAAAAAACCACAGAAAGTGCATTTATTAGATTACTTTAGGTACTGATAGCCATTACAGGCCTTTTGTAAATATTGCCAAATTCTAACTTTACTTACGTTTGTTCCCTGGCAGGCGGTGATTGGGAATCCAATTGCATCGTCCCCTTCGATTGCACCAAAAATCTGGATGGAAACAAGAAGGCTGCAGCTGGGAAACGAATGCCAAATTTCAAACATCTTTCCATGATTGGGTTTTTGGGTTGGGTCGTATACAAAAGTGTCATAAATCCTCCTACACCTGATGCAGCGAATTATTTAGATTTGGCTGCTATAAATGTCCACATGATAAGCCACTTCGTTGAGCTTGTGGCTAGGTTGCTTCTGAAAAAAATACTAATAGCTCAGTGGCTTTACCTGGTAAAATAAAAAAAGTTTAGTTTTAGTTTATGTATTTATTTACAGTGATTTGCTAACCATTCCTATACGTTTCACTCCGGTATTTACAAGCACTTAAATATTAGTTATCCAGCTCCATCTTTTTTACATTTATCAGCAAAATAAAGTGAACACATGAAGGCCCATTTATGGTGGCAGCCAATGTAAATCTTGTCCGACTTGTATGAAGAATTACACATGTTTTTTATCAACAGCAACCGCCGGGCAAATCAAAGGTAATGAGCCGTTTCATCATTATGCGAATATGGCCCAAAGCATATTAATATTGGGCAAGTAACGATGTGTCAATTTAGCAATTAAATAGCTTTAATGTTCACTATACCTGCACCGTATCAAGTGTGAACCAATTATATATGATTTCTGCAAATGTACTGCAAAATATATGCCAACTTTATATTTAGGCTGAGCGGACAAAACTGTAGACAGCACAGAAAAAGTATACACAATACAAATTAGAGAGTACAAATCAGAAAGTTAAAGAACCCCCAAATTGAACGAATCGCAACTCCGAATTGTGACATTTCATCGAACAACTTGGATGAGTGAATTATCGCAGGGGCAGCACTCGTGACCATTATTCGATTCGGCAAGTGTACACGTTCAAGAGCGAGCCACAGTTGGCTCCGACTGTGTGGAAATGGTGGTGGTTGGTGGTGGCGGTGGGGACTTTGCACCTTGAACATCTGTGTCAAGTAAAGGGAGACGTTCTTGAGCAGGCCCTTGTTGGGCGATGCCTTGCGGCCCTTCACGCTGGCGATGTACGTGTTGCAGTGGCCGATGAGAGCCCTCATCTCCTCCAGCGCCACGCGCGTGTCGATGTTGTCGCAGAGCGCCGTGTGGACGCTCGCCTTCTTTTCGTAAAACCTTTGTGCGTCGGGGGGGGGAGGGGGGGGGGAATCAGGTGCGGTCGTGACAAGTCGCCGATTTTTACCAAGAAGCTTCGACAAAGATTACCGTTGTGCATGACGCATGGTGTGCAAAGAGATTCGTAGCTATAGAGAGCAGGAAAAGCTTTAAAAAGGAGTTTCAAATAAGTGTGAAAATGGAAATATGTAATGCACCACATATATACAAAATACAAATAGGCTCACAAATCTGATATCTGTATACACTAGTTGTATATAAACAGTATAAATATATAGTCAATAAATTAATAATATTGTTTTCACATTTTGTTATTCATCTAAAGCACTCAATTAGGGCTCTACCTATTAGTTTTGTCGTTACAAGTATCAAAACATGAACGATACTGTGTAAAATTCACAAGTATAAAAAAAATACCGCGCCTTATTTCTATTCAAATGTTCAAACTACATTTCGGGATTAAAACTTTTCTTTCCAAGAAAAGCTATCATTTTCTACTCAACATCTCTTGACAGGATGGGAAGACAGCCCAGGAAGTGTCAGTTTTAATTCGCCGAGTTAACCCCCACCCTGGCGACACTTACAGTTTGTTGAGATCCATCTCAGCCTCTTCCCACTTTTCGTACTGCCCCGTGATGTCTGTCGGTGCTCGCAAAATGTCCTTCACATTCAGGAAGAACTCCTGCGCACAACAACAAGGCATTGGGCACCCACTGCTGCGATATTCATCCAAGTAAACACGCATTTGCCCTGTAAGCAGACTATATGCTCAATCTCTTATATTATTGCAAAAATTTAGGGTAGAAACCGGTTTTATATTTACACGTTATCAATCCACTCCCCACACCATGTAGGTAGTGGGGGGGGGGTTGTTTGATCAACCTTAGCAAAACTTCCATTTATATTATTTGGTCACTTCGTTGAGTTATCATTGGTAGCCAGGTCACTTCTGAAAGAGAGCTATATAGCTCAGTAGGCCCTTACCTGGTAAAGTAAAAATAGTTTAGTTTTTAGTTTAGTTTAGTGACCTCAGAGTCACTCAGCCACTCCCCCACCCATTCTGTGGCTTACATTGAGAAAGCGTTCATACTGGGTGGCCGACTCCATGGTGTTTGAGGAATAATCCAGCGTGTCTTTCCAGGAGTGCATGAGGAAGGCCAGCCTGAGCTGCCGAGCTATAGCACACAAATCAACAACAGACATCGGAAGCAAACGGACACCCTTACTTCATGCCTTTATTAATTTAAATAACACTTCGTGTCTTCAAATTGTTTTTATAACTGTAATTATCAGAGGCTAACAGCAAAAACAATTAATTTAAACAAACATTTAGAGGCAGATGAGGCAATTTTTTTGTCCATTTCCTAAAGACTTGAACTTCAAAGTCAACCCGCCTAGAAGTCGTACAGAAACACTATTAAGTTTCATGAATTTCGATTTAAAGCTTTCGTGACTGCAGGGATTCATATTCTTGGTTCTATGTGACTTTACCGAAAGAACCGAGAATAAGTTTCATGAAATGAATTCAATGTGCTTACCCGTGTTGCTCATCAGAGCCTCCTTGATGGTGATGAAGTTCTTGAGAGACTTGGACATTTTGCAGCCGGAGATGGTGAGATGTCCGTGTGCAGGAAGTAGCGCACCCAGTGGTCGTTGTCAAAGTAGGCCTGGAGATCGAGTGGATTCACATCGGTAAGAAGCACGGTCGGCAGTCGGTGTCTTATGATGCTTACATCCCTTGCTTAATATGGTTTATTAAAGCGCATGATACACATTCGATTGCATATCTAAGAATACATGTGGTTTTTATTACTTTTATAATTTGAGGCATTTGCCAATCCACTGCTGGATGCAGGCCTCCCCAAGCTGTTCAGGGCGATATGACCATACTTTACCACGCTGGCCATGCTAGTTGGCGAAGGGGGGGCGGGGTGGGGGGGATTAAGGCCCGATTGTCAGATGTCACTCGGCACCGATGTCATTCTTGGCTGGCAATGGAACTCGGGTCGATGGGTTCGTAGCGTAGCACGCACAGCAACGGTTCACCGCTCCAACCTTGTTTTTGACCTATACCAATAATACGGAAATAATAAGCTATTGTGCGACTTTTTTGCTAATGGAGCTCAGAAAAATGTATGAGCCAGATGTAAAAAATGAGAAATAAGAAGACAGAAAAGGGAGACGGATAATATGTAATTCTTGAATCGAATTGCGTCCATGAACCACGACAATTATTTGAATGAAGGTGTGAATTGTGACTTCTCATTTAACGAGTAGGTTTAAAGGTGAGCGAGAGGGAAGAAACGAAAATAAACAAACACTGCCACCTTAGGCTCAGAATATGAACTGATACTTTGTAGTATTGAGGCACGTATCCGATTCGCCCTCCTTGTGATACAGTTGTCAAGATTAGGGGTCACGATTCAAGAGGAGGTTCTTTAAAAACACAGTGGGGTATGTAGATATAATACTGTGTATCCCAATTATAATCCTCCAACGATTATTTTCTGTTGTGTCTCCAAAGTTGTACACGACTTTTTTTTTGCCCATATTTATTTTAGCCCCAAATTTCCAATTTTTTACATTCTTCTATCTTGCCATATCGTTAATTCCTATTTAGTGTTATTAACAAAGAAGATGGTTGCTTTTTAGAACAATTATATTTCTTCCTTAATTTCTGCAATCAATGGTCTCCAATCTAATAAGAACATTGCACAATTATGTAGCCACAACACAGTTTTCAATGTCATTTCCAGGCATGTAGACACCCCACTAATAGAACACGGAGACATTCGAGAAATTACATGTCTCCCAAGTATATCAATTAAATTATAAAATCTTTTAACACTCCCCAGATACCCTTTGTTCAACCATGCCAGTGTGATTTGCGGACAACATTCAATGATGTGCAAGATCAGCACATTGATATATTTCTGTTTTGTCACGTACACACACACACACACACCGTCTTTGATGTGAAAACCCTGCGGGTTTATGTTAGGTGAATACGAGGGCCATCCAATTGATCCAGCTCAGCCAATCCAACACACAATGTCTCATAAAACTATTTATGCACTGCATGAGATATGGGTTATTGGATATCAGAAGGGGATCTAAAAATGGATCACCCTAGCACTGTTCTTTGCCTACACGAGCACTGGGGGTCACAGCACCTCGGACTGCGCCAATTCGTTGTCATGGTGGGGGAAGCGCAGATCAAAGCCCCCGCCGTGAATGTCCATGGACTCTCCCAGGATGGAGCCAGCCATTGCAGAGCACTCGATGTGCCACCCAGGACGACCCTGCATTCACAGACACACACAGACAAGACTCCCCATGTAGCCACACAGCACACAAGGGGTGATGTAACCATCACCATTGCCTGTTTTCCCACTGCTTAGGTGCATGAATTGAAGCAGACACAATACTCCGTTAAGGCGAGTAAATGTAGGAGAGACCCAAGTTCGGCTAAAATCAGAATCTTTAGACTGGAGGAATCCAATAAGCTATGAAGCTCTTTTTCACAGATGTTCAATATAAATACATTTGCCATCAATGTTTTCTTTGGGTCATTGAATTCAGAGTAGTGAATGAACCACTACACAACTGCTAACACACGCATATAGATCCTCGTATACTCATATCAGTCTATTGGTTTAAGTGTTGTTCATGAACATTTAAGACCGACCTAGCAAGTGGTATTGGTGTGGCCAATACCATGCCTGACCACCTTTGTCTCCCCAGCGGTGATGTTAAAACACTGCACCAGGTGCTCATTTAAAGTTGAGTTCACCTCAGGAGAGGACCAGGAAAGTTCTGACATCACTGACCACTCTCGTTTTGACTAAATTTGACATCACCGATACCACGTTTGACAATTTCACAATCCATCAACTTGGGTCATGACATTTGAATAACATTAGATGCTGTCTCCCCGACAGACCTGGTCTTCACCTGAGGACGGCTGCTTGAGTTGTGGCCGAAGCGTCGTGAGAATTATTTTATTATGTTTTATTTTTATTATTTTATTACTTCCCTTCTACATGACTTTACCGAAAGAACCAAGAAGATGAACATTAAAAAAGACCACATAACACAACGTTGCACACCATCCCATGTATGCGTACCTTTCCCCACGGCGAGTCCAAGAAGGTTCCCCAGGCTTTGAGGCTTTCCACAGCGCAAAGTCATTTGCGATCGCTTGTCGTTCAGCCGCTCAGCGCTGATGCTCAGGTCGCCTGCAAAGAGACCATACCGTGAAAGGACTTGTTGAAGAAGCTCCAAGCAGGTGAAGCGAAACGTCGGACATCATGCGGAACAATATGCTGTACAGCCTGAAAACGCATCGGGGAGCTTGATGATACCGCGCTCTGTTCCCGTGCTGCTTTGGCTCTACGCCGCCCATCCCAGATAGACGAATGGCGAGTAAATGGAAGCTCCATGTGTAACGTGTGCTTTTATAATCAGGTTTAATTATAAATCGATTGTTGCTTGCTAGGTATGTAACATTTCACTCCCCCCCCCGCCAAATTTTTTATGAAGTTGGGATTCTTGATTCAATAAAAAAATTATCCATTACTGTTTGTCTTTTTTTAACATCTCATTTGTAGGGTTATTCAGTGGTTTCTTGTCTCGTTGCTTCAATTTCATTCACCTCGTGAGCTACATTTTTACATTATTATATAATTAGAATAAAATAAACAAATAGGAAAAAACGGTTTCTTGCACGCATTAAATCAACGCTTGTTTTCAGGAGCAAGTAAAGCAGACTGCAAAAATCTAAGCACTCCCGACTGTCGACGAGATCGGACGCGCTCCGGACGATTTGGTTGCAAGCATGCGCACGGTATTATTCCAGACGGTCGAACAGTAAAAAGGGATGTCGTACCCTCTCCTTCGTGCAGAGCCTTGTGATCACCCACAGCCTCGGGCACAAGCTTGGCGTACGAGTGGCGCTCGCTGCTGTCGAACCTCGCCGTGTCGAAGTACACCGACCCACCCGACTCGTAGCTGTAAACACGAGTCAGCATTCAGCATAGCCCAAGGCAAAAGCAGCAATTACTAGTCGCACTTGATCATCCGGCTTAAGATGCCGACAGTTTATTAGCATCTGGAGGCAAACCGTGGGGCCAATGTATGGACATGTATATGTACAGCCCTTTGGGTCAATATACTGCTGGATGAGGGCCTCCCTACACCATTTAGGTTGTGGGGGCTATTTGACCAAAATTCACCAAGCTGGCCAGTGCAAATTGGTGAAGGTATTTAGTATAAATGCTGGATAATGCAGCAATTGATCTCTCTACACTGCCATCTATTGACAACATAGCCCCGTATAAGTATACAATACATGATTTATGCATGG